>NW_006335118.1:0-367 GCF_000327345.1 Myotis davidii
AGCGGGGGTCTCTGCCTGGTGGTAAAGGGCCTGGGATGTCTCCCCAACTTTAGCGTGGTGCCCCGTTTCCACACAGTGCAGTTAGTGGGGCCGGCAGCAGACCCCCAGCTTCAGCTGCTGGCCCCTGACTCCTGGGCACAGTGCAGGGAGTGGGTCAGGCCCTGGGAGCGGACCCCCGTTTCCAGCGGGTGCCCTCCTCCCCGGGGGACACGCCGATGGGGCCGAGACTCAGGGACCGTCCGGAACTGGCAGGAGGGACCCCGGGGCGGGGGCTGGAGCCTGGAGAAACCTGACCGCAGTGGAGTTGCAAGAGGATGACTTGTGTTTTGGGGGGAGCGGTCATTGTGTCTTCCTGTGAAGGGGGAAG
>NW_006335119.1:0-367 GCF_000327345.1 Myotis davidii
TCTTGCACGAATTTCATGCATTGGGCCTCCAGTTATTATAATTGTCCCATCTTCAAGAAAAAAATAATGCAGAGATGATTTAATTTGTATATCATTATTTGGTGCCAAGGGAAGGGCAGATAATATTGTGTCAAGAAACCTTACTGGAAAGTTTTTACAGAAGTTGTAATAAAGAACAGTGATAGGATATGGTAGAACAGACATAATGAATCCCTAGCAATCTGTGTCATAAAAATATTTGTGGAATCCATTATTAGCAGGAAGTTCTGAATCTATGTAACTCATTATGCTAATTTTGGCATAACTTTATAAAAGCAAAGAGCCTATATTTTTCTTAAAGGAAAAGTTAGATACAGAGAAAATATTC
>NW_006335120.1:0-367 GCF_000327345.1 Myotis davidii
ACAGAATTAATTGATTTTTGCTGGAAAATGAAACTTCTTCTGCTATAAGCTTATGTGGGTGACTTGCAACAAGTTGGTTAATGTTTGAGATGATATTCTGAGAATTAATTAACTTTGGGATCTTGCAGGTCAAGGACCCTTCCGTTGGTTTACCATCCTGTACATTGAATTAGAGGGCAGTAGCTTTGCCTCTTTCTAGAATAGGTGGTCTTTGATGGCTTTCACATTTGCTTTTCCATAAATTTTAAAAGTAGAGTCACTTAGGTTTTCACTTCTTAAACTTCTCACTAGGTTAATTATTTTCATAGATTTTTAAAAGTAGGACTTAAATTCCCAAACATTTGATAATGTGGAAAATAATTCATAT
>NW_006335121.1:0-367 GCF_000327345.1 Myotis davidii
GAATGTCAAGTCCCGCCTGTGGTTGCCTTGGCAAGGACAGACCAAATGAATCTGGGGGACCTTACACAGCCTGCAGGACAGATATTCTCACCCCTGCTCTAAAGCATTCTCTTTTCCCTCCAGCATAATATCATGTTCAAGATGGTGGCTGATCTGTTTTCTTGGATCTGCGTCTATGATGAAAGTTCCTCAATCTAGCACAACTCACATAGAACATGAACAAAAAATAAAACTTGGTTATTATAAGCCACTGAAAATTAAAGGTGTTAAAATATTGCAGTGCAATTTATTTAGCCCATTTGACACATATGGGCTGTATCCAGTTCAAATTTCAGTAACATACTTCTGGCCACACTGCTGAGAAAGC
>NW_006335122.1:0-367 GCF_000327345.1 Myotis davidii
AAAAAGATACATACTGTAAACTTCCTTAACCACTATTTTGGCGAGCAGGCCTAAACATTTTCCTTACTGACCACTATGTTGACAAAGATGTGGCCCCTGGGCTGGTCAAGCTGACATTCCTGGACCATGCGGTCTGATTGCAGAATGTTATGAGTGCTCACTGATAACGTGGTACACCTGGACATAAATAAGCCATGAAAAATTTTTTGCATTGTATTACCTGTGGGGTTTGACTTCCACACCCTGAACAGCAATCAGGTTCAATCTAATAAGCTACCTGAAACAATACCCTATGGTTCCTTCAGCTGCCTCACTACTTAGCCTTAAAAATTCAGCTGACCTCTTTTATAGGAAGACTAGAGGCCCA
>NW_006335123.1:0-367 GCF_000327345.1 Myotis davidii
TAAATAATACAAGATTAAACTCTGTGTTTCATGGACTCACAACTATAAACCTGCTTTTGCCAACCCCATATGTCATTTAAAAGAATTTCCTTGTAATATATGTATTAATCTAGGATACCAATAATATCCATGATCACAAGTTCAAATATAGAAAATATGTCAACATGCTTTCATAACTTAATTTGTCTTTTTCTTGCTACTCCCTTCCCCCCTTATTTAGTTGTGTCACAAAAATGAAGTAAAATGTAAATTTTATTAGTTAGATTAAAATTAGGTTTCTCTCTTATTCTTCTATACATGAATTGTGTCCAAGTGTCAAAGAGCTTATGGGTCAGGTACTCAAATTCCTTGGTAAAGGTGGTCAGGT
>NW_006335124.1:0-367 GCF_000327345.1 Myotis davidii
AGAACTCAGCACTCTCATGGGCTGGGGAGACAAAAATTGGGGTTCAGGGGTCCTTAAGATAAAGGGGTCCTGGTAAACATCTCAGATTTTCTGTTGGGACCACTGAAGGCTATAACCTATGAGCAAATGTGAACTATAAGTGGACCAGACTTCCTAAACAGTAAAAATCAAACCCAAATCAGTATAAATTCTGATTTCTTTAAAATTTTCTCCTATTTCCAACTAACTGCAAAAGTAAATTCTCTGGAAGTAACATCACCTAAAGTCTAAATGTCTGACATTAAACCAAAATAAACAAGCATGTCAGGAAACATGATTAAATAATTGAAAACCAAGAGAATCCTATCTAATAATAGACAAACATGGT
>NW_006335125.1:0-367 GCF_000327345.1 Myotis davidii
TGCCAAGCAGATGTTCCCGCCCCATGGCCACTTTCACGTGCACAGGTGCCAAGCGGCAGCCCGGGTCCATGCCCCCCAGACCAGCACCTATCACGGGGCAAATAGGCCAGGCTTCCCGCAATTGCTCGTGGGGCGAAAAGAACAGGCCTCCCCACGATTGATTGATCATGAAGTGAACAGAACAGGCCTCCCTGTGATCGCTCGTGGGGGCGAACAGAACAGGCCATGCCTCCCTGTGATCCCATGTGAAGAAGCCATTTTGCTGACCAGCCTGCACTATGGACCTGTTCGGATGGGTGGTGCAGAGTCCAGGGCCTCTAGCCTGCAGCCATTAGAAGTCTCCCTCTCCCCAGAGTTAGGAGCACCA
>NW_006335126.1:0-367 GCF_000327345.1 Myotis davidii
CTGTAAAGTTTCCGGGACTTCAAGTGTTTCTTTTGGCACTCCTCTTTTTAAAGAATGCCCATTGGCCTGAATAATTTAAAACACTGACCTGGGGTTTTGGGAAGAGATGATGTGGTTTTCTTTCATCGTCTCCATATTACACTTCTAGTCTGGTCTCCCACTTCATACTTCCACGTAGCCCTTCATCCAGCCACACTGACTACAATCGTTCCTCCTTATCCCTGGGGGAGGCCTCCCAAGCCCCCCAGTGGATGCCTCAATCCACAGATAATACCGAATACACCGTGCTTTTTCCTATATGTGCATACCAAGGATAAAGTTTAATTTAAAAACAAGGCATGGTAAGAGATGAGCAACAATAATAAGA
>NW_006335127.1:0-367 GCF_000327345.1 Myotis davidii
TTATACTTACATTTGCAGTTAATTGGAAAGAAAGTACAATACTTGAAAAACATGAACTAATAAAATTGAGAATTGAAACATATTCCATTGCCTTTTATTTTTAAGACATTTTTAGACCACTTTTAGATTTACATTAAAACTGAGAGGAAAGTAAAGACATCCTATACACACCCTGCTCCCACACATATATAGTTTCCACTCTTATCAACATCACTAACCAGAACAGGTTTTATTTTTTTTACCAAGGATAAACCTATGACACATCATAATCACTTGAAAGTCCCAAGTGTTCACTCTTGGTATATATCCAATAGGTTTATAGACAAATGACATATACTTATCATTATTATATCAAACATAATATTTT
>NW_006335128.1:0-367 GCF_000327345.1 Myotis davidii
AATGTACACCTAGACTAAACCCTAATGTAAACTACAGACTTTGAATGACAATGATGTGTTATGTAGTTTCATCTTTTATAACAAATGTACCACTGCAGTGTGTGAATGTAGATAGGGGGAGGTATATAGGAACTCAGGACTTTCTACTTAATTTTGCTATGGACCTAAAACTACTCTAAAAAATAAAAATCTATTAAAATAAAGTTCCTATACTAATATATATATATATAATCTTTCAAGAATGTTGCACTGTATATAAAATTCATTTCTGTGTTTTTATTTTAAACACTTCTGACCCATTAATCATTAATAATTGTTATGATAAAGTTGTTTAATCAATTAAGACTTTAGGATTTCTAGTAAGACA
>NW_006335129.1:0-367 GCF_000327345.1 Myotis davidii
CTATTATCTATTTCTATAACGGTTTCATTACCAAGAGACAAAAATGAAAAACAATAAACCCTATACCATTAATACTTCTCATCTCCGCCCCGGCCCCTGACAACCACTGACCAACTTCCTGTGTCTGTGGATTTACCTTGTCCGGACATTTCATATAAATTGAATCACACACCATGTGGCCTTTTGTGTCTGGCTTCCCTCACAGAGAATCATGGTTTCAAGGTCCATCCACATTGCAGCGGATAGTCAGTGCTTCACTCCTCTTTATGGCTGAGTAATATCCCAGCATGTGGATGGACCACATTGTGTTTATCCATCATGTATTGGACATTTAGGTTATTTCCACTTTTTGGCAATTATGAATAAT
>NW_006335130.1:0-367 GCF_000327345.1 Myotis davidii
AGAAGCCAAATAAGTTTGTTAAAACTACTTGTAAAGTAAAAGGAAGCAGGTTACAAAAATGGCCCTAAGGAGTCCTCTATTGAGTAAGGCCTTATGACTTTGGTATATGGACATGTGGTATATTTAAGCTGCCCCCTCAAAGATCTCTGTTCACATCTTGGTTCTTGGTTTAGTCAAAAAGAGGTCAGTTGACTGATAGTAAACATCTGGACTAGTTTTACCACATTCTTATTCCTTTTAAAGAAGACACATTACATGAACTTTAAAAATTACTTTCCCCATGTTTGAAGGGTTGATGATTGCAAAAAACATATATGTATGGATATATACTTTCCTCCCCAGCATGTAACAGCCATAAACATAATTT
>NW_006335131.1:0-367 GCF_000327345.1 Myotis davidii
AAAAAAAAAATTAACCTCGCACATACAGGATTAGCAGCAATTCATGTGAAAGGATTTGGCAGTTAGAGTTGACTGCAAGGTCAGAATGAACTTGCAGCATGACTTAGTTGCTAAAATAGTAGAGACAGCTTTAGGCTGCATTAAGAGAAGTTGTGTCAAGGACAAGAGAAGGGAAGTTTCTATTGTATTCTGTCCTGATCAAAGCCATCCGGAGCATGTCTATTTTTTTGATGCCACAATTTATTCTTATATTATTGAGTAGCTACAATGTTTCATTTAAGACTGAGATTGTAGTAATCCAAATTTATATCAAGTGGAAATTCTACTCTCACAGAAGTCACAGTGGACTAAGAGGAAACTAACCTGT
>NW_006335132.1:0-367 GCF_000327345.1 Myotis davidii
GCCAACAAATTGGACAATCTGGAAGAAATGGATCAATTCCTAGAAACATACGATCTTTCAACACGAAATCAAAAAAGAAACATAAACTGTAAAGGCTAATTACAACCAAGAAATTGAAGCAACAAATCTCCAACAAACAAAATCTTAGGCCCAATTACTTCCCAGGTCACTTAAACTAAATATTTAAAGAACTAACACAATCTCAAACTAGTTCAAAAAATTCAGTGAGAGGGGAGCCATTCAAGGTCATTTTACAAGGCCAGCATCATCCAGATTACAAATCCAGATGAAGACACTAGAAAGAAAGAAAATTGTAGGCCAATATTCTGATGAGCATAGATACAAAAATCCTCAACAAAATATTAGC
>NW_006335133.1:0-367 GCF_000327345.1 Myotis davidii
AAAAAAGAGTATTACAATATCCCATGTTTGCTATAATGTAGTCAAACACTGTTGTTTGGAGAGTAAATTGGTACATGTGCCACTTAGTTTGTTCATTTATCTACCTACTCCACAAATATTGTGTAAGCATTTAATCTTTTAAGAAATTGTTTTGAGTAGTTTCAAAGTTAATATCAAAAGTTTTAAATATTTACTTTTTTATTCTGGAATTTTTTCCTAGCAAGTCTATCTTAAAGAAATAGGCATTGATTAGCAAAAAAAAAATGCAAAATATATTCATTATACCTTTATTAGCAAAAAATTTGGACACACCAAAAAAATAAGAATCCTATACAATAAAAGCCTAATATACAAATTGACCAAACAG
>NW_006335134.1:0-367 GCF_000327345.1 Myotis davidii
TTACATTTTGGAAACAACACAAATTAACAAAATAAAAAAAAGAGTCAGGAGCTTTTGAAAGATAATCATTCTCTCCGAGCATGGATTTTGAAATTAGATCTGATTCACCCTACTGGCTGCTTGGCCTCTGACAAGTTACTTCTCCCCCTTCATTCTTCATTTATGGAATTGGTATGATAATGTTACCTACCTCGTAGATGTATCAAGAGGGTTTAATGACATAACGCTTGAAAGACCCGAGCAAAGCGCCTGGCATCTAGGAAGAACCTTTTGTTAATTACTGCTGTTTTATTTCCCCAAGCTAGGTTCATACATCAGGGGATGACAGACATGCCAGGCACTTGAGGGCGATGCTGAGTTCAGTCTT
>NW_006335135.1:0-367 GCF_000327345.1 Myotis davidii
TCTCATATCTCTGGGCCTCAGTTTCATACCTCAAATTAAAGAAGTTGACTTAGATCATTTCTAATGTTGCTTTGATATTACTCTCATAAAAGTAATTAATAATGATCTTAGCAAAATGCTGTTAAGCTGAACTTTGCATCTTACCATAACTCAAGTAAATGCAGTGTATTGACTATGCCCCTGGAGGCTATCAGGACATGTTTTTTAGGAGGAAACTTTCTAGGAAACAATTAAAATAGTTTACCCCTAAAGGTCAAGCAATGCTCTTATTAACACCACACCTTAAAGAAAAATGTCTCTTTTTTCCCAGTTGAAGACAAGTGGTTTAGACAGCAAAGCTAGAGGATGCATAAATAATTGAATTGGT
>NW_006335136.1:0-367 GCF_000327345.1 Myotis davidii
TTAATTTTTTAAAAATACCTGTGAGAGCAAAGGTGCATTTACTGTGCACCTTGCAGATATGTTTGGAGAGTGACCGGTAGCCTCTCCAGGATGAGGCAAATGGCTGGGCCGGTCTTCTTCTCCTGGCAGCATCATTATCAAGGGAGCCTTCAGTGTGAGCCCCTGTCTGTTTGTGCCCATTGAAAGGACATGTTGCTTTAATGTGTGATAAAGTGTTTCCAAATTACCTACTTCAGTAGCTTGAATTTGTTACAATGTTAACATCGTCAGTAGCCTTTTCACAAGGAATGGCATTATTGATACTAGAAAATTAATAGTCTATGACAAGGCATTTGATATAGCTTCTAACAAGATTTTGTTTGAATTT
>NW_006335137.1:0-367 GCF_000327345.1 Myotis davidii
TATATATATCCTCTTTGGAGAAGTGTCTATTCAACTTAACACCAGAAAAACAATTCAGAATAACTTCTATTTGGGTGATCACTTCTGTTCAACATATTGGCCTCAGCTTTATAGAACAATCAGTTAACATTATAGCCAGAGGTTATTCAGTGCAATAAATCTGACTTAATAGTCTAAAATTCTTAAGCTATGGATAATTAAAACAAATCAGAGTGACTGTATATATAAAATCTCCATGGTGACCTTAACTATAATATATGTTTCCTAGAGTTTATTGAAAATCAGGGTACCTGAGAAGTTCACACTTTGGACCAATGAATTTTCAGCCATTTTTATCTCATGGTACACATAAACCAATTACTAAAAT
>NW_006335138.1:0-367 GCF_000327345.1 Myotis davidii
AAAAAGCTGCCTGTGTGGAGAAATATATTTAATCAGGGAAGGCTTCCTGGAAGAGGGAGACTTTGTGGCCAGTGTTGCACCTCTTCCCCTACTTTATATTTTTAACAATATCAAACTTTCACTGAAGCTAAAAGATTAGTACAATGAACCCTTATATATGGACTCTGTCTGGATTTACGATTTTTTTAACATTTTGCTCTACTTGTTTAATCTCTACACATTTGCAAATATGTATGTATATGGGTCTCTGTTCTTTGCTGACTCATTTGAAAGTCAATTGCAAATGACATCCATCCCTAATTTTGCTATATGTAAAAAAACTGTTGATCTTTAGAGAAAGGAAAGGAGAGGGAGAAACATCGATGTG
>NW_006335139.1:0-367 GCF_000327345.1 Myotis davidii
TCGCGACCAACAGGTTGAGAACCGCTGCCTTAAAGAGAACCAGATGTTATAGATAGAATTAGTCTTTAGCCTATTCAGTGGTACAGAGAATATGCACCATCTCTC
Organism: Myotis davidii; assembly: GCF_000327345.1. Classification (NCBI taxonomy): domain Eukaryota; kingdom Metazoa; phylum Chordata; class Mammalia; order Chiroptera; family Vespertilionidae; genus Myotis; species Myotis davidii. The sequence goes on from NW_006335139.1 coordinate 106, forward strand.
CAGAGTCAGTTAGTTATCTACCCAGACATGTCCAAGAACCAGTTCTCCCTGCAGGAGATCTGTGATCACCAAGGACATGGTTGTGTATTACTGTCTGAGATACAGTGAGGGGAAGTGACTGTGAGCCCAGACACAAACCTCTCTGAATGAGGCAGCAGGGCTGGGATGCAGGGTCCGCTCAGGAACAGCATAGGGTCAGGACCAGGAATAGGTGCAGAGTTGAGAAAAGACACAATTTCCTGCTCTGTCTTAAAAGGGTTTT
>NW_006335140.1:0-367 GCF_000327345.1 Myotis davidii
GGGGAGTGGGAACAATCAAAATGCCTCCAAAAAGCAATGCCTGGTTGTATGGGCCTCACACCACAGTCATCTGGAGTCTCAATTCCCAAAGATATCCTGTTACCTGCACGTGGTTGGGAAACTGCGTTCCAAGGTGTAACACCATTTCTTTATCTTCTTCTTTTGGGATAGCCAGGATAGTTTGTGTTTCCATGTAAAAATGCTCCTGTCCTTCCACGTGGATCTCACCTGTAAAGCATGAACACAGGACAGTGTTTGCCTGAAAGTCCCTCACTGGAGGCTCTCAGTGGGGTTTGCTTTATAAAGGCAGGTCGCTTCAGCTTATGGAGAACTGGACTTTATACATTTGCTTAAACCACTTTTCCTC
>NW_006335141.1:0-367 GCF_000327345.1 Myotis davidii
ATAGAATATACAACACAAGAGTGAACCCTAATGTCACTACAGCTTTTGGGTGATAATGATGTATGAGTGTAGGTCACTGACTGTAAGTGATGTGCCACGCGGGTGAGGGACGCCCATCATGGGGAGGCTATGCCTGTGTGGGGACCAGGGTATGTGGGAAATCTCTACTTTATGCTCAATTTGACTGTGAACCTAAAACTGCTCTAAAAATTAAATCTATTTTTTTAAAAAAAGAAGAAAAATAAGAATAATATATTTGCTCTTTGTCCTAGAACTAGGAATTTATCCCAAAGAAATAAGAATGTTCACTACCGTACAGCTTTTTATTTTTTTTTATTTGTTTTTTAAAATATATTTTATTGATTTT
>NW_006335142.1:0-367 GCF_000327345.1 Myotis davidii
AGGGCCAGAAGGTTGAGAACCATTGGTCTAGAGGCTACCTATACTGCTTGGCTTGTGGCCCTCTTCCTCTGTCTTCAAAGCCAGCAGCACATCACATCACTCCAACCTTCTATCTTCCACATTTAAGGATCACAGTTTTTGGGACCAACCAGATAATTCAGGATAAACTCCCCATATTAACATAGCTTGTTAGTAACTTTAATTTCATCACTATCCTAATTCATCTTTGCATGTAAAGTAACATATTCACACATTCCAGAGATTAGTACATGGAGATCGTTAGTGGCCCATTCTGCCCACCACAAGAAGGTCTACACCCATGAAACAAACAAAGCTTAGTCTCTATATTATCAAGCCCATGATCTTG
>NW_006335143.1:0-367 GCF_000327345.1 Myotis davidii
AAAAAAAAGCTAAAGCGCGCCCAGCGCGTCTCCCAAACACAAAGTGCGAGCCCTTCTTTTCCGTTCTCAACCCACACCCACACCCACCCCCACCCCACCGGCCCTGCGCCCACCCTGTCCCCTCGGGCACCCTGTACAGGGATATAGGCAAACAGACAGGAGATGATGGAGAAGGCGATGGCCGCGTAGGTAAAAATGGAGAGGTCCGGGAAATGGGCCAGTGGGGGCGCCTCCTCCTCGGGCAGGGGACCTCTCAACCCAGGCGCCTCTTCTCCTGGCTCCTCCTGCCTCCGGCTGGTGGCAGATGTTGGCTCCCCGCAGGTTCCAACCCCAGGGAGCTCCAGGGCCCGCGTCTGGGAGGTCTCTG
>NW_006335144.1:0-367 GCF_000327345.1 Myotis davidii
TTGCTAGAAGGAGTCAATGAGGGGGGAAAAGGAAACATATGTAATAACTTCAACAAAAAAGATTTAATAAAAGAATACAAAACTTAAAAAATAAAAAAGATAAAAATAAATAAAACAATCTTGAAGGCAAAACAAAGATTAACCCTAAGCATATACTACTTATATTTACTACATTCAATTTCATGATGATGCATGCTCAATCTAATTTTTATAGTTAATCAAACAGATTTAAGGACATATATACCTAAGAACTATGGTATTTTGGGTCAGGGAGTTTATAAAAATTAGGACAAGGAGAGGCTAATTATTTAAGTAATTTATAAAATTTATTTGAGAGAGGTGAGAAAGAAACATTAATTGTCTGCCT
>NW_006335145.1:0-367 GCF_000327345.1 Myotis davidii
AGTTGGGGCCACTCCCTTAATCAAGATGTGAAAATAATTTTCAAGTTTCTAAATGACTATCAAAAACTGTGCCAATTAAAGATACCAATGATTGCTTATCCATTTGTATCAAAGGTTTATATTACTTAGAATGAATTTCAGATGGTAGCATTTTTAGATTTAATAAGTACTTCTTTTGACATTATGCTCTAATTTTAGTAGAATTTCATGTATATATATACTCCTTGATACCCATTACAAATGTTAGGTGAGAATGCTCTATCTTGTAGTTACAGAATTTTTCACTTATAACATTAGCTGAATATTTTTGTAATGGCTTTTTAAAAAAAAAATCTGACATAGCTCTAATTAAATATTTGAATACAAA
>NW_006335146.1:0-367 GCF_000327345.1 Myotis davidii
TGAATGAAATCATATGGTTCATAGCTTTTTCTGCCCAACTTATTTCATTTAGCATATTATCTGCCTTTGCTGGAATTTCTCATTTCCTTTTTTTAAAAATTGAAGTTATTCGGGTGACACGGTAAAGGGTGTGTGCAGGAGGCAGCTGATGAATGTGCTCTCAAATCGATGTTTCTCTCTTCCTCTCTAAAAACCAATAAAAATATTTTTTAAAAGATGTTAAGGGAAGAAATGTGTTGCTGGTTTTGGTATTTTATATTAAGCTAAATATGAGAGTCATCTATCCTGCATAATAAAAGCCGAATATTCAAATCGGCCAAATGGCAGAACAACCGGTCATTATGATACACACTGACCACCAGGGGGC
>NW_006335147.1:0-367 GCF_000327345.1 Myotis davidii
AGAGCTAAAAAGAAAATGTATAGAATTCTGGCACCCATCCCTGTGTTATTATAACAGTCTCTTTTTTCCAATAAGTACTCTACCTCCTCTAAGGCAATAATGGGGCACCACTGTCATTACCATAGCAGAATGAATTTAAAAATCTATCAATTTTTTGAAAGTTCTGAGAGTCCCTTTCAAAGTTCCCAGAAATACTACCCAAAACTCAATAATCTCTCCTTGAACATCTCTTCATTCTTAGGTCTCCTTTAACTGGTTTCTTTTAAAGCTGACACATTTTATGCTTCCTCTACTCATTTATTTATCAGAAGCATAAAGAACTATCTTTATTCATCCAACCTCCTGAGCCTAACAATATAACTTTATA
>NW_006335148.1:0-367 GCF_000327345.1 Myotis davidii
CAAATATTAATTGAGCATATTGGTTCGGGTCATGGATTTATTTCTTTCAAGAGACTTTAATGGAGGTTAGAAAATTATCCAGTTTTTATAATATATATGCATAATGCATGCTTATATAGATGTATATAAAACTAGTCAGTTTTTCATATGCTTAAGCATTGTATATTTACCGGTCTTTCCAGATGATTCGCATTCATATGAGTATTTTAGAAGGATTGTAGTTTTCTATTTCCATAGTCTCTTCTTTCCGCTTTCTGCATTATACAGTCCTGCACCACTTAACAAAAGGGATACGTTTTGAAAAAGTATCATTAGGTGATTTCATCCCTATGTGAACATCATAGAGTATACTTACACAAACCTAGAT
>NW_006335149.1:0-367 GCF_000327345.1 Myotis davidii
GTTTTGCCAAATTGGAAATTTTTTCATCCATTATTTATTTGAATAATTTTTCAGTTCTACTCTCCTTCTCTCCTTCTGGGACATATAAGTTAGATCTTTTGTTATAATCCCACAGTTTTTAGGGTTTTATTCTCTTTTTTTCTATTTTCCTCTCTTTTTCTCAGATTGGGTAATTTCTATTTTTCTTTCTCTCATGATTGTTTTCTCTGTTTTATCAATTCTGCTGTTGAGTCCACCATTATTTTTCTTTTAGTCATTGTATTTTTGAGTTCTAAAAAGTTCAATTTGGTTCATCTTTATGTCTTTTATTTCCTTGCTAAGGTTATCTATTTTTTCTTTTGTTTCAAGCATTTCATAATTGCTTGTT
>NW_006335150.1:0-367 GCF_000327345.1 Myotis davidii
CTTCTTTTGGAAACTAGGTGCCTGTCTTCATTTAACCATTAGCTCTGTAACAGCCTAGAAAACCTGTCGTATCTTTGACTAGTTTTTTCTACATGCGTTACTTTCTAATTAGTCGCTTCCATAAAGTCTAATCTCATAATGTGTAATTTCAGTTCTTGAGCTTTTTAACTTTCCACGTTGCTAGGGTGCGTTTTTATTTATTTTTTATTAATATAGCTGTGGGTCATAAATATCCTTACCTCTGAACCATTTTTGCTTTTATCCCAGTACAAGTTTTCATTGTTTTTTACTTTGGATATTGTCAGAACCTCTTGTCTATTCTCTGCACCAGCCTTACATATATATCTCTATATCTCTATCTCTATCT
>NW_006335151.1:0-367 GCF_000327345.1 Myotis davidii
AAGTAATAAGGAAGTTTCTCAACTTGGAAACCTGAGTAATGGCAAATAAGAATTTCCCTTTGTGTTCTCCATTTGTTTTTATTTCCTATAGATAGAGGTAAGGTTTTCCTATGAAAGTAACCCACCTTTAAGAGTTAGGCATCAGGAAAATGGCAATGAAATCGTTGTTTTTTTATTATCGACAAAAGCTAGGTCTTCAGAACATGACTTAAATCTGTGGTCTTACAATATCCTCCCGAACCAAACTTCCCCCCAAACTGCAGAATCTCCCACAAGGGCAGTGCCTTACCACAAGCTGGGATAGCAGCTCACAGTGTACCCTCTTCGAAGTGAGTGCAGATTTACAAGGTGCTGACCATTCCTTCCT
>NW_006335152.1:0-367 GCF_000327345.1 Myotis davidii
AAAAAAAAAAAGTCATCAAAAAATAAGTTCCAGAATGAGAGAACCATTCTACATTGTGACAAATTATAAAGAAATATTAAAAAGAAATGAATGGAAATAGAGGCCAGAAAGAGAGAGAAAGCATACAGCTATACCTAAAGAAGACATGAGGCTGTGAGCATTTTCTCTTATTTGAATTTTTAAAATGTGGCAATGTCATATCAGGCAATATTGGCCACTATTCTCAAATGAAGGTCAACTTCCTTAGCTTGGTGGGGAAGAAGTACTTTGTCAAGCTTTTTCCTTTTTTATTTATTTTTATGTACTGGGTCAAGCTGATTTAATCAGCAGGATGCCATAATGCCTCATTAGTTAACTATGCTTTAGA
>NW_006335153.1:0-367 GCF_000327345.1 Myotis davidii
CTCTCTCTCATCAATAAATATATCCTTGGGTGAATATTTTAAAACATTTTGAAAGTGGTTATTGTAAGGTTAGAAACAAGACAAGGATGCCCTTCTCACAGTTTCTATTCAATATAGTATTGGAAGTCTTAGTTAGAGCAACAAGATAAGACAATGAAATAAAAAGACATCGAGATTTGAAAGGAAAAAGTAAAATTGTAACTGTTTGCTGATGATATCATATGATATATAGAAAATCCCAGAGTCAGTCAAAAACTGTCGAAATTAATCAATGTTTTCAGTAAAATTCCAAGATGAAAAATCAAAATACATAAATCAATTACATTATTTTAGACTGCAGTGGTTCTCAACCTTCTGGTCCTTTAAA
>NW_006335154.1:0-367 GCF_000327345.1 Myotis davidii
AAATTCCAGGAACAGGTAATCTTTGACATGGTGATTACCCTTTTGAGGCTGAATCCATTATTAACTTGTTATCTAGGTTTTCTTCCCAGTAGTGAGGGATTTTGAGTCCGTTGCACTTACATGATTATTGTTATTTAAAACTGAAAATAAACAAAGGCTGCATTTTCAAAGATGAGTTTGGCGATCCCTTTTGGAGAAATACAGCCAAAATACTGAATCTGATGTACATATAGGTTTCTACAGGATTACACAGAATAATTTAGAATTTGGGAATTGAATAACCAGGGCAATCCAGGAAAAGTGACTTGATAACATGTTCTACCAGTAATAAGGGATTCTCTCTGTTTGCTTTTGCCACTTTGAAGAT
>NW_006335155.1:0-367 GCF_000327345.1 Myotis davidii
GATGGATGTTGGAATTTCACTCATTTTGTGCCAGTTTTGCTTTATGAAGTAAATGTATTAGAAAAATATGTATATATCTTACATTTTTCTTTTTATTTCTTTTTGATGATTTCAGAGAGGAAGGGAGATACAAAGAGAGATAGAAATATCAATGCTGACATTCATTGATTGGCTGCCTTCCCCACAGACACTACTGGGGACCAAGCCTGAAACCTGGACATATGCCCTAACCAGGAACCTAAACATGACTTCTGGGTTCATAGGTTAGATGATCAACCACTGAGACACACTAGCCAGGGTATGCATTTTCTCTTTGTCACAACAACCTGGGAAGTCGAAACTAATATCAAATTGCTGGGAAGGTCCA
>NW_006335156.1:0-367 GCF_000327345.1 Myotis davidii
GGGAAAAGCTAAAAGCATTTTCTTTAAGATTAGAAGCAAGGATGCCTACTTATGCCACTTTTATTTAACATAATAACAGAAGTCTTAGCCACAGCCATCAGACAAGAAAAATATATAAGGACATCCAAATTGGTAAGGAAGAAATTAAACTGTCATAATTTGCCAGTGACATGATACTATATAGAGAGAAGTCTAAAGATTCCTCTAAAAAGCAACTAGAACTGATAAAAGAATCCCGTAAAGTAGCAGAATACAAAACTAATATATAGAAATTGGTCACATTTTTATGCACCTATAACAATCAGAGAAATTAAGAAAACAGTCGTATACGATACAATGGCATTTTTCATAGAACTAGAACAAATAA
>NW_006335157.1:0-367 GCF_000327345.1 Myotis davidii
GTGCAGCCAAGGTTGAGAACCACTGAATTAGCAGGTGCTTCTCATTCATTGTGAAAGACCACTGTAAAGGAAAAGAAAGAACTTTTTCTTTTACTTACAAATACCTCCACCACATTTAGATCCCAAGGATTTATTGACCTGACGCTTAACTACGTCTAAGGAGTACAAATAAAGGAACACCAGCATTATGGGGGTATTCTGTTAAGGAGGATGTGAACAATGCATTAGCCAGGAAATAAAGCACTTATTAATTTTTCTCCTCAACTGATAAGTTCTTTTTTAATTTTATTTTTTACTTTATTGATTTCTTACAGAAGGGAAGGGGAAGGGATATAGAGTTAGAAACATGAATCAGCTGCCTCCTGCA
>NW_006335158.1:0-367 GCF_000327345.1 Myotis davidii
CAGGATGGAAGACAAACATCTGCATGGGGCGAAGTGGGGAGCGTCTCTGAAGATGAAGGATAGGTAAACAGATTCCAGGAGGACGAGACCAAGGACAGGATCAAGGGGGAAAAATAACGCAAAACTCAGAAGCAACACTGCCATGCCATCTCACGTTCAAATGCCGCCTCTCCACCCTTGCACAGAAACCCCTTCCTCTGCCCAGCCCCCCACCCCACACACCTCAGCTCAGAGCCCAGCCAATGTGCAGGGTTTGGCAGCTGAGGTGGAGGTGACTGCAGGTGCAAGAGGTGTACTCAGGGACCACGGAGAGCCCTATGTGGCTACAGGGGGCCCCCGGCAGGAAGTGAGGCCCAAGGGTGAAGCG
>NW_006335159.1:0-367 GCF_000327345.1 Myotis davidii
GTTTCAGAATGAAAAGGAAAATGCTTTGAAAGCCAGCTGTGTTTCACAATCAGTTAAAGCAGTTCATGAATGACTACAGCTCCAAATTTATAAAAGGAAGCAGAAAATGATAAATTACAAGAATATATAAAGGTTATAAATATCCATCCATTTTTATAGTTTGTGATAAAATTAATGACCTACTATTAAGCCTTTCCTTAATTATGGAATTTGGTGGTTTTGCAAGAATTCAACTTAACTGTTGCTATGGGAAATATATATTTGAGGCAAATCTGAATCTTAAGATATCTGGGCTGCCTAAAGATTGGCCTTCAAATCCTAATATTAAAATGCTATCTCTCTCCCTAGCTGGTTTGGCTCAGTGGAT
>NW_006335160.1:0-367 GCF_000327345.1 Myotis davidii
TGTTGACTCTTGTTACTCAGCTGCCCTGACCACCACGGCTGCCCTTCACATAGTGTCTGTCTTTCCGTCCGTCCGTCGGAGTATTTGTGACCGGTTGCCAAATTACCCAGGTGCTTCAGCCTTTCGAAGAGAATAAGCGATTGTGCTCGTTTCCATGGCTCAGAACTTACTTCGCAGCACAGCCACCCATGAGCATCCCCACAGCCCGTCGTAAATGCAGGAAGGGAAACCTTTCTGCCCTCAGCACTCATATTTGTGTGGCGGATGTAGTTTTTGGTGGTGTTGGGGTTTTTTTTTCATGTTTTTAAGGAAGTTGGTTAACTCTCCCGTTTGCGTATACAGGAGGAAATGAAGCAAGCTTATTAGG
>NW_006335161.1:0-367 GCF_000327345.1 Myotis davidii
CATTGTATGCTCTTCCCTCCTTTGTCAAATATTTTTAAAATTTATTTGGCAATATTCAGGAAGGCATATTAACATATTGTCAAAGAAGATTTGCAGATTCTGCTTCAATGAACTGAAAACAATGTTGGTTTTATCATACTCTATATTGTTGGACATGTATAAAATGCCTTAATAATGTACAGCCATGCATCACTTAATGATGAGTATATGTTCTGTGAAATGTGTGATGCGGAAATTTCATTGTTGTGTGAACATCATAGAGTGTACCTATACAAAGATGGATGTAATAGCCTACTATTCACTTGGGCTATAAGGTAAAGCTGATTGCTCCTAAGCTACAAACCTGCACAGCATGTTACTGTACTGA
>NW_006335162.1:0-367 GCF_000327345.1 Myotis davidii
TAGCTGCACTATCACTACCATCTGGCTCTCCTTCCCTGCCCTTGATCACCATCTGGAGAGAAAAACGTGGAAACTCCATTTTAAATCTATTATAGGTGTACCTCTCCTTCTCATTAACCTTCTTTTGCAACCTGTTCTTCAAACACTTTATGTAAATTTAATTTCTGAAAATGTTATTTCCTGTCTATTTTAACTTTCAATTTTTTTTCATAGACTTCATTTTTTAGAGCAGTTTGAGGTCCACAGCCAAATTGTGTGGAAGGTACAGAGAGTTCCTATAGACTCCCTGCCCCCATGCACAACCCCTCCCATTTATCCACATCCCTCACCAGCATGGTACATCCTATCTAATAAAAGAGAAACATGG
>NW_006335163.1:0-367 GCF_000327345.1 Myotis davidii
GTTTTTATCTCTCTCTCCCTTCCTTTCTGAAATTGGTAAAGAAATATTTATTTTAAAAGTATTACTGAGGTGACACTTCTGGGACCAGGAAACAGGAAGAAGCCAGTGTATCTTTCCTCCCCCGGCCTCACAGCCCCCTCAGCACCTCCTTCCAGTAGCACCTAAACTGGGCTGGTTGGCAGAGCAGAAATATGGTTTGCAGCATCCCCAGAGTAGAGAGGCTGGGCTTCACAATGAAAGATAATTACTTAATAACTGCCCCAGGAGGCAAGAGATGGATGTAAAATAGTGTGGGTACAATAGGGTCGTGCCTCCCATAACTCAGACCAGCGGTTCTCTAACTGTGGGTCGCGACCCCTTTGGCGGT
>NW_006335164.1:0-367 GCF_000327345.1 Myotis davidii
TTAGTTCCTGCACTAGTGTTCTAATTGCATAGAATAGGCAGGCATCCCCTTACATATCCATGTATCTTCACCTCAGAAAAAATAGTGAAGGCCTTTCTTTAATAGGAATTATTGCAGATGATTGACACTTTTAACTAACCCATCACAATGATTGATTGTGTTTGTTAGTTTGATATGTGAATTTTTGAAGAATATAACAGCTGGTATGGGGTGAATCTCACAAACTGATAGTTCAAGCCCCTGAAAGATTGATTGAGAAAACTCATTTATCAATGCTGGTAAATAATCTTAAAATCTTAATGAATTGTAGTAGAGAATTCTCTGGTTTTCAAAAGGAAAGAACAAACAACAACAAAAATCCACCTTC
>NW_006335165.1:0-367 GCF_000327345.1 Myotis davidii
TCGCGAGCCGCAGTTTGCCGACCACTGGCTTAAGCAAACTTCTCTACAGGTTTGAACGTTTCTCACGTGGACAAGCCTCCGAACCTTTGCCCGTGCTGCTCCCTGAGGCTGGGGAATGCTCCTTTCCAAGGCCCCCAGCTCTTACTCAGTTTCCACAAGCCCTCCCACCCTGGGAGAGAGGCTGAGCACCGGGAATCTGAGCGCTGCGGGGTCTGGGTTCAAATCCCAGCTCTGCCTTCCACGCTGAAACCCTGCACAAGCAATGGCCTCTCAACCAACTTTCCCGTGAACTACTTATAGCCTCTCCTGGGGCAACAGGTGGCTCTTTTCCTGTAAATGCTCTAGGACAAGCATGTCAAATTCGCGG
>NW_006335166.1:0-367 GCF_000327345.1 Myotis davidii
TTTCTCTCTCTCTCTCTTTTTTTTTTTACTTTTTTGTGTGAAATAATTGTAAATTTTCTGAAAAGTTACAGGAATCAGTATAATTCAAATAACATCCTGAGAGTTATTACTCAGACTCACCGATCATCATTTTACCTCATTTGATTAATCATTGGCTCAAATTCTCTCTCACTCCCTTTTTCTGCACACTCTCTTTCTGCATACACATATATTTTGAACCATTTTAGGGTAAGCTACACATATCATGACCCTTTACCCTTTAATATTTTTGCGGATGTTTCTTAAAAATAAGGATATTCTCTTACATAACCACAGTTCAGTAAACAACTTAAGTAAATTTAAGATTGATGGAATACCTTTATCAAAT
>NW_006335167.1:0-367 GCF_000327345.1 Myotis davidii
TTCCTCACTTGTGTGTCTTGATCTCTGAGTACACGGTGTTGGCATCTTCATTTCCCTGCGGCTTCCGGTTGTGAAACCTGACGAAAGCATAGTGGAGCTCCGGCTCCCCTTTGGCGGGGGAGCCAGCACCATCAGGGGCTGGGGGAGCCGCTTGGGGAGCTGCAGAGCTATCTGTCCAGAACGGGTGCTGATGTGCCTGAGTGGAGAGAAGAGGAAGGGTTCCCAGCTGCTCAGAAGGGTCTGGAAGAGAGCGGCCAAGAGCCAGGCTGAGATTGGGACTGGTGGGAGTTTTATCGTTTACCAGTCCACTTATTTTAAAAGGTGTAGTCATGGCCCTGGCCAGTTTTGCTCAGTGGGTAGGGTCCCC
>NW_006335168.1:0-367 GCF_000327345.1 Myotis davidii
ACCTTTCTCGGAGAGGTGACCTTGGACCGGCTACCAGCATTGCCTGTAAAGAAAAAACTCGAGAGCAGGTTTACATAGATTTGATTTTCTTAAGATAAGAGATAGACTTGACAATTTGTCATCTATGAAGAAAGCACCAGATGAGGGCAGAAATCTGAACATTTAAAGAGAGAAGGGAAAACTGGTGCACAGAGCATCCAAAAAGAAAGCAAAATTTTTCTTTCTCTAAGATGGGGATTCTGTATTTTTTGTCTTTGATTCTTAAACTTCCAGATCTTTCATCTGAAGATAAAGTTCATTGAAGCCACTCCTAATCCCGCCACTCTGACCCTGGCCCTGACCATGTTCTCCAATAATGTCTTTTTTT
>NW_006335169.1:0-367 GCF_000327345.1 Myotis davidii
GGTGTGAGGTGATATATCATTGTGGTTTTGATTTGGGTTTCCCAGATGATTAGTGATGCTGAGTACCTTTTCATGTACCTGTTTTCATGTACCTGTATATTTTCTTTGGAAAAATGTGAATTTAGATCTTCTGTCCATTTTTTAGTTATATTACTTGTTATTGAGGGGTGTTTTTTTTTGCTACTGAGTTTTATTAGTTTTTTATATGTTTCAGATATTAACCCCTTATCAGATATGTGATTTACAAATATTTTCTCCTTTTCAGTAGGTTGCCTTTTCATTTTCTTGATGGCTTTCTTTGCTGTGCAGAAACTTTATAGTTTGATGTATGTGTTTTTTGCTTTTGTTGCCTTTGCTTTTGATGTCA
>NW_006335170.1:0-367 GCF_000327345.1 Myotis davidii
ATGTTTTTATAATCCTTTAGAGCCTAAAAATAAATCGTCTAAGGAATGCTAGATAATGTGTCAAAATATCTGATGGGACTCATTTTATTTTATGCTTGCTTATAATGGTAAAGTCAAACTATCTTAATTCTTTGCAATCATGTATGAAAACCTACTGATTTTTCTTAATATTTATGACTTGTATACATATATCTTTCTACATATTTGTAAACATAAAGAACCATAAAAAGTTTTAAATAACTCTACCACTTTGTTTCCCCAATTGTGAAAAGTCTATGGGGAGGCCTCCTGAATTTCCCTAAAGGGATTAAGAATTACTTTAAAGACTGAAAATAAAACACACTTTATTACATCTTTTTATTTGCTT
>NW_006335171.1:0-368 GCF_000327345.1 Myotis davidii
ACTATGTAAATATATTATTAACACATAAAAAATATAAAATACTAGAGAATTATGATAGGTATTATAGAATTTTGAATATCTGTCCTCTAAAATATGTTAGCTCTCCCATGCTAAATAAAGCTTTCCAAGCAAACTATAAAAGGCAGTACTGTATCAGCTCCTCCTAGTGAACCTATAATTTCCAACTCATAAAACATAATGCTTAAATAATTTAACCTAAGTGAATTAGACCGCATTTAAAACAAAAGTCAATTATTTCTATGATGTCATAAAAAGGTCATCAGCATATGGTTTAGTAGTTATATTCAAGAGTCAGAAGTCTTGAATTATATTCTTCAACATGTAAATGATTCTTTGTTGTTGTTGTT
>NW_006335172.1:0-368 GCF_000327345.1 Myotis davidii
CTTAATTACACTACTGAACTGTACACTTAAGAAAATAGTTAAAATTGTTAATTTTAATGTATAATTTACCGCAATAAAAATCTTAAATAAACAGATGAAATAGAGTAATATTTTATGTATTACAATATACTCAAAATATTATCATTTCAATATGTAATTTTTAATATGATTGAAATGTTTTATATTCTTATCACACTAAGCCTTTAAAAATTTAGCATTCAGCATGTATGTTACACTTACAGTGCACCTCAGTTAGGACTTCCCAACTTCAAGTGCTCACCAGCCACATGGAGCCAGTGGATGCCTGGCTCTAAAACTTCACCTGCAAGCACCTGCATTCTACTTGCAAAGGCCCCCATCTCCCCCCC
>NW_006335173.1:0-368 GCF_000327345.1 Myotis davidii
CACACACACATAGTCTATGATACACAGTTTTTCCAGGCAGTTGGTGGTGAATATAGAACCTCCATGGGTCAATTAAGCTGGCCTAGAGCTCTAGGGCTGTTGAGGCTCTGTCTAGGTTGGACATACTGAAGACCTTCCCTCATTCCTGAGACAGTCTAAGGACAATCGGTGGTGTTAAGAGATGAGGCAACAGTAGGAATGTCTACATATGTATTCTGCAGGATTCTCATGACTTGGGAGAACTATCCTTGTGGCTACTGAAGCTAGGAAGTGAGGCAAAGAGCCAAGGATCAGGATTAGCTGGGTACTATAGGACTGTAGGGTCTGGGATGTGTATACACTAGTTCCAGTGTATATCCCTGGATGCC
>NW_006335174.1:0-368 GCF_000327345.1 Myotis davidii
TTGCTAAATTTTGGAAGCAATCAAGATGTCCTTCGGCAGTGAATGGATAAATTCTGGTACATCCAAACAATGGAAGATTATTCTGTGCAAAAAAGAAATGAGCTATCTAGCCATGAAAACATATGGGGGAGACAAATGCATATTACCAAGTGAAAGATGTCAATCTATAAAGGCTACATATTGTATCATTCTCACTATAAAACATTCCAGAAAAGGCAAAAATATGGAGACAATACAAATATCTGCCAGGCTGGGGTGGCTCAATGGTTGAGCTTTGATCTATCAACTAAGAGGCAACCATTTCAATTCCCGGTCAGGACACATTCTTGGGTTGCAGGCTTAATCCCCAGTGGGGGTTGTGCAGGAGG
>NW_006335175.1:0-368 GCF_000327345.1 Myotis davidii
AATTCAACAAAATGTAATAGAGGTAGTCTGGTAATCTTCAGACCATTTAATATGTCGGCACCTGAATCATCCAAAGCAGTTTGAAGACCAATTCAGGGAAAGCTGCCGTATATCCAGCTCCTTTCTCTGTTAAATATAACATATGTTTTTAAAAGTTCTACATGAGTACATGGTTTAAGGCTTCATAAGCATGTAGTAGGTATAGCATATACAATTCCATGACCAAAATTGGGGTAAAAGATCCACACATATCCAGCATGAATATCCATATAAACAACATGTATTTTCATGTGGTTTTTACAAAAGATTCAGTGGAGAAAAACTGCATCTGTTTCTTGGCTTCAGTTCAGTAAGCCCTTGCAGCCCCT
>NW_006335176.1:0-368 GCF_000327345.1 Myotis davidii
GAATAATTTGTTGTAATAAGGTATAAACTTCAGTAATGGAGAAGCTGTCTTTTGGGGAGTTTTATATCCAGTCATGTCCTCATAGAAAGCAGCCAGCCTTTGGCACAGAACTCATATGGGGTGGAATCCTAGTTTTATCTGCCACTTATTTCTATGTGACCCTGTAATTGCTTTCTCTTTTGTGAAAAAAGTGATTATAACACCAATTTTAAAGTTGCTTACAAAATTTAGTAAAAGACCATGTGGCAATCCTTGAGTATACCTTATTCAGGGCGGCTATTAATAAAAAATAATGATAATTATCTAGAATTTAGACAAATTAGAGTGGATATGAGACATGTATATAGACCCACTTTGATTTTTAAAAA
>NW_006335177.1:0-368 GCF_000327345.1 Myotis davidii
TGGGTGAGGATTAACAAAACAACAACAAAAATATTAGTTGCAATGTGGAATCTAAAAAATAAAATAAAAGAACGGTGTGCTGAAGCAGGTAAGCACTTCTTGTAAGCCGTGTTCTCTGAGCCTCTTCCAGGTAAAACTTCAGGGAATTTTTATTTTCCCATGGAAAGTGGTGTCATTGGTGCTCATGGCTGGGGTATGGCTTCTGTATGCTTCTTGTATGTCCTGAGGTGAACTAGGCCTTTGCCGAAAACTTCTTCCTGGTCCCAAAGAGATTACAGGTCAGGGACAATACTAAGTGCAGGGTTTCAGCGTGTGTCCCACGGTTAGGAACTGGGTTTTATCCTGAAGGGCTCCTAGCAAAGGCTGCC
>NW_006335178.1:0-368 GCF_000327345.1 Myotis davidii
CTGCTCTAAATGTTTGTAGTTTACTTTCTATAAGTCTTACAGTACTTGCATCATATATCTTGTGTGCTCATTTTTCATGCATGGTCATGAAGCTCTTGAAGGACAGAATATGCCTTTGAATTCCCTACAGGTCCTACCGGGTTCAGCGCTTCCATCCCATAGGTTCTCATCCACATACTGCCATAACCTTGTGGAAGAATGGGAGAATATGTTCTTGTACATGATAGGATTGTGATGAATGTGTAGAATGGAAAGGTGAGTAGATGCTCAGCCTAGTGAGGTAAAACTTTGCAGTGGCACTGCTTTTACAGTGGATTGGTTTGTCCTGTACTAGGTGTACCGGTTAATAATGGTGAATTTTGTAATCA
>NW_006335179.1:0-368 GCF_000327345.1 Myotis davidii
GCGGGAGTGGTGCTTGCTGGTCGCAGGATGAAGAGGGCCTCACCCCAGCGCCGGGGCCTTAGCTTCCTCGGAAGAACTGAGCACCTTACCGGCAGCTGGGAAAAAACCAGGTTCACTCGACTGTCCTTCCCTTTGTTCCTTCCCTGACAATCCAATCTTAAGTAGATCATTTGCTTGGTGGTTAGTGGCTGCAAACATGTGTTTAGAGCTTTTGAGAGAACACAATGTGCCAGAGAAATTATGGTGATAAACATAAAAAGGGTAATTTCTAGTATTTGGAATGTACTTTGGAGCCATAGTGCCCAAGACCCAAACCAGTCAAAATCAAATAGTGAAAAAAATATCTTGTTGAGGGAGTGATCTTTTTA
>NW_006335180.1:0-368 GCF_000327345.1 Myotis davidii
TCTCTCTCTCTCTTTCTTCCCTTCCCTCCCTTCCTCTCTTTCTAAAAATCAATGAACAAAAAATATCCTCAGGTGAGGATTGATAAGAATGAACACCTATAACATGTAAAATACTATGACAGACAGTACAAGAAATAACAAATGAGTCATCCTTAGATACTAACCTCAAGGAGTCTTAGTCTAAGATGCTTTTTGTTTGTGTTTAAGTTAAAAATAGTTTCTTCCAAGTTTATATTGAGGCTGTTTATGATCTAGGCTTTTCTTTCTTCTTCCCCTAAACTCTCTCCCTCTTGCCCGCCTCCTAACCAATGCTCTTCTCCTCAGTGAGTTCCAAGCCATTATCTGTTACACACACACACACACAAAAA
>NW_006335181.1:0-368 GCF_000327345.1 Myotis davidii
ACACACACACACACACACACACACAGTTCAACAAATATTTCTTAAATGCCTACTCCATGCCAAACACTGTGCTGCCAGGCAATGAGGTGCAGGGTACCTGTGTCACAGGGAGCACGACAGAAGTCAGTGCATCGCCTAGGGAGTGAATGAGTTTGCATTCACGATGGGGGTGGGGTGGGTAGTGCAGGTACTTGGCAGTCAGGGGACTGCACAGAGCGCTTGAGAGGCAAGTTTTCTTGTAAGTGTTTAACACCTAATTTGAATATAAATTTTGTTTACTTTTCATAGTCCATCAACCTACTTTGAACACCTACAGGTAATTCTTAAGAAGTCATTTCTAGCCCTGGCTGGTGTGGCTCAGTTGGCTG
>NW_006335182.1:0-368 GCF_000327345.1 Myotis davidii
CTGTGTGCTTAACAACTGACTCATAGAATCCTTGAAAATCTAAAAATCCGCTCTTGCAAGCTAGTACAAAATACCTTCAGTGCACCACTGGTTATGAACACATTATGACATTTAGTTGTCCCATATTTGCTTTTAAAATGTAGCCAAATTTTATAAAGTATATCTTTCATACAGAAAGAACATTGAAGCTCGGTGGAGGACTGGAGGAATGTCCAGTGAGGGTAATAAAAGCAGCATCTCTGACCTCCTCTCTGAATTTACAACTCCATCATCCCCAGCAAGCATTTCTTAGAGCAGCAGAAAAACTACATTTAATAATCTAGAGTCCCTCACCCAATTCTACTTTCCCTTGGTCCCCAGTGGGAACC
>NW_006335183.1:0-368 GCF_000327345.1 Myotis davidii
AAAATGGCACGGCCACAATAGAAAACCCTCTGCCAGTTCCTCCAAACTTTAAACATGGAGTTATCATATGATCTAGCAATTCCACTTCTAGGTACAATCTTCATTCACACACATATGAGTTTACCTGCTTGCAAGTATTTATTTGTAACCCCAAATCAATATTGTGTAATTTTTCTGGTCATTTATGGATACATGCAAAGTGGCAAAAAAACTGAGTCATCTGATGATCCCATTCCCAGCTGAGGTTGAACAAGGCTATGTGTCGGCCTAGTTTCACCTCTCAGAATGTAAATAGTGTCTTTTCATGGTCTACTTCGTGCCATGTTTTTTGCTTTTTGTGCTTTTTGTTGGTGATTTTGCTGCTTAAA
>NW_006335184.1:0-368 GCF_000327345.1 Myotis davidii
AAAAAATGTTACTGTCCAACTTACTGCATATAGTTCACATTGTACCAACTGTAGACCACAAAATTAATTTATATTTAAGTCAGAGTAGAGAGACAATTTGCTATATTGGAGCAGAATTTGTAAAACCAAATTTGTTTAGAGTGAGTAAAAAAATGGTTATTTGGGAACCAACTTTCCACATCCCTGGCATAAAAATTTATCCTAATCTATATCTCTAGTCACCTCTGCCAGTTATTCAGCTCCAGTCCTTTTTATAACCACTACATCATACTCCCTGGCTTTTTTCTCTGCCTGTTTTGATGGGTTTGTGTCATATCCTCATGAACTGTGACAGGATTATCTACATTTCCTGCAAAGGTGACAGGGAG
>NW_006335185.1:0-368 GCF_000327345.1 Myotis davidii
CCCTGACCAGGAATCGAACCCATAACCTTTTTTGGTGCATGGAACCATGCTCCAACCAACTAAGCTACCCAGACAGGCCCCTTATCACTTTTGTGCATGAGAAGGATGGGGATACCCTTGGGTTACTCACTCAAAAACATGGGGGTCACCATAGTCCCCGAGGATACTATATAGTCAGCAGTGACTATAGTATGGCTCCAATGGCTCAGGGAAACCGTATTATTAAGATTCTACGGCATTCTAGACTTGACGTTCTGGAAGGTAAATGAAACCACCCTGCCGACATTTCTGCTAAGGATGCCCTTAAAGGTATCAGCAGCAGTCAAACCTCTGTCATGGTCCAAAGAGATGATTCCCCAGTTGAAAAC
>NW_006335186.1:0-368 GCF_000327345.1 Myotis davidii
GTTTATGGACCACGTCATGTTGTGTTTTGTTTTAAAACCGAACATGCTCTCTCACTAAGATCGGGCTTCGTGATAATTCAGGTAATCCACTCTGTGATCCCCTGCCTGAAGCAGGGAGGTCAGAAAGGGAGTCCCGGTCAAGTGCAAAACATACCCTTAAAAAGACAGGATCAGAGTGCGTTGGTTTGAAGCAACCCGTGCTTTCCGCTCGTGTGGCCGCTAAACTCCGTCTGCCAGAGGCTGGAGGTGGATAAAATGCCATGAAGGTCCTTCTCACCCCAAGGTTCTAGATTTCCGCATAGTTTTCCCATTTCATCAGGTAATTATGCTACATGTTTGATCAGTGAGTTATCACATTGCATTTTTTT
>NW_006335187.1:0-368 GCF_000327345.1 Myotis davidii
AAAAAAATGCAGATGTTCAGGCCCCACCACTAGAGATTTGAATTTTAATGGTGAGTGTGGGGTATATATTTGAAAGCTCCCCAGATGATGCAAATAAGGGGTGAATTAGATGCTCTGCATTGTGCCACCTCACTTACACTGGATTGAATAGACTCCGGGGACTATTCCTTAATGACCTAAGTCACTCATGGAGCACAGGACATGAACAGGGCTGGGTAGTTAGGAGGCTGGGAGACCAAGTTATACACAGATCTCCCTGGGAAGCAGAATCCTGCCTGCAGGAGTGAGGGCTGGCACACAAACAGTTAATGACCAAGGCAGTGCTACTGGGAAGGTGCAAAAACAAAAATGGGACTATTCAAGGAGAC
>NW_006335188.1:0-368 GCF_000327345.1 Myotis davidii
GTGATTATTCAGGAGAGCAGGAGCAGTCTTCAGCCCAGCTACCTTAGAGAATCAGCATTACCTACTTTTGATGGTCAGCATCAAACTTTCCACGTATTAAATCCATGTGACCTCACAAGAATATTGTCTTTTGAAAATATGATTCTATTGGGATTTGCATTAAAATAAGAACCCATTTGCCTATGAAGAGACTATGATCTTTAATAATTTTGTTTTGACTATTAAATTCAACATATTTTTTCTGTGTATTCTACTTGATAGTAGGTATACACTTGCTGTTATTTAAGTAATACTTTGTGGTTATAAATCATCCAAAAAATTAACTAATAATTCTTGTTTTTAGATGTGACAAGCATTCACTAAAATCA
>NW_006335189.1:0-368 GCF_000327345.1 Myotis davidii
GGGGTTTCAGCTATCTCATACTATCTAGGAAAAAGAATTTTGAGTATTTGTTTCTCTCTCTCTTTGTTGTTTTTGGCTGATTTCAGTGCAGAGAAGAAGAGAAATGCTACCTTTATACCACCGTGTTGATACCAGAAATAGAAATCCATGGACTTTCAAGACAGACAGAAATCCATGGATTTGAATCTTGGCTCCACTACTTGTGTTATTATCTTGGGCAAGCTCTTTAACCCTTTTGCTCCTAAATGTCCTACTCTGTAAAACAGGGCTTTAAATCACCATCTCTAAGAGGACTGTTAAGAGAGTTAAATGAAGTGACGCTTGTAAAGCTCTCAAGACAATACTTGGCACCTGACAGATGCTCAATA
>NW_006335190.1:0-368 GCF_000327345.1 Myotis davidii
TTAAACTCATAAGTCAAGGCCCCACTGTATGTCCCATAGCATGTATCAGAACCTCATTCCTTGTTAAGGTTGAATTATATTCCATTTCGTCTATAGATCACATTTTGTTTATCCATATATCTGACAGTAGACATTTGGGTTGTTCCCATCTTTCGGCTATTGTGAATAATGCTGTTATGAAGATGGGTATGCAAATATCTGTTCATGTCCCTGTTTTCAGTTCTTTTGGGTATACACACAGAAGTGGGATTTCTGCAGCATGTTAATTTTGTGTGTTTTTTAAATGCACCATCATCATCATCATTATTATTATTAATCCTTATCCTAGGACAGGGGTGGGCAACCCCTGACACACATGCCAAACATGG
>NW_006335191.1:0-368 GCF_000327345.1 Myotis davidii
CCAGGATGACCTCATCTCAATATTCAGTAAATTCACATTCACAGATATCTGGGTTTAGGATTTGGACATATCTTTCAGAGAAACACTTTGTAATCCACTAAAATCATTACATTCTAAAGATGTGTATTTGATAAATGACATGTATACATTATTTACCATAGACATGTGACCATGTTAATTATTTATCTTATGCATGTTTTTCAAGTCTTTCTTTTAAAGCAAAGCTATAATAAAATAGTATGTTTCTTGAAAGAGTTTAAATTTTCATCTCACTTTAAAGACACTAACCTCCTTTACATCTATATGTGACATATGCATGAGTTACAAATTAAGCTGTAACTTTATAACTGGATTAAATTTTGCATGTG
>NW_006335192.1:0-368 GCF_000327345.1 Myotis davidii
ATGCACAAATTCGTGCACTGGGCCTCTAGTAAAGATATAATCATTAATGCGGCTTCGATGAGGCGTTCCACAGCTTAGCTGTTTCAAAATTGAGTTTTCACTGAAAAATGGCTCTTCCCCTTTCCTGCACTACCCAAAACATTAGTAGAAATAAATAAATAAAGCATAATCATTTAAATTTGGAAAAATTTTACTTAAGTATAAAATCAAATAGTGTTATTTGAAATTATATTCATATTCAATATAACATGCATAATATTTGGCATTCAAGTTACTTCAGGTGGAATAAGATCATTTATATAAATACACATATTAATAATTTTATTCTGCCTATAAAGTACTAGGGTCCACACACTGTATAAGCAATA
>NW_006335193.1:0-368 GCF_000327345.1 Myotis davidii
TTCTTTGACAACTATGATTGGGTCAGGTGACTTCCGTGACAGCAGTGTGCCTTGCTGGACCGTGCAGGTTAAAGGACACTATGCAGACCCCCAAATATGACAGCTTACTGAGCAACTGGCCTAGTGAGGCGCCCACATGTGTCACCAGACCCCAAACTGCCTCTACCAGCCTTTTGGCTATGACCTGCAGTGGATGACCCTAGTCTTCACCTTTGAGCTACTTCATCAGCCTACCTGGCCACATAAAGACACCCTCATGTTCACATCCTATAGCCTCCCCAGGATCCTTGCTGCAAGGGAGCACAAATGGCCATTACACGCTTGTCCTGGGTGGCCCCACAGCCTCCTCCTCGGGAGTGTAAAATCAT
>NW_006335194.1:0-368 GCF_000327345.1 Myotis davidii
CCCCTTTCTCTTTTGCCAGGAGCAGAGGACATGAACAACATTTGATTTGCCTTCTATGAAAGTTATAATTGTTCATCTCATAACCACCTACATATCACAGTCACCCCTTAAAGAAAATATCCTCACAGAATCTCCATTTCCAGTAAAATAGACCCTCTATGCCTACTAAGTAGTCCTCATAAATCACAAGCTCTTAAGAAAATAAAGTGTCACAATTTTTTTCAGTGAAACTCTGTTGAATTCCAACTGTACAAAAGCCATAATGATGAACAATCTGTTAGTTAAATTATGTTTCTTAACCAAAGGTATAATGCTCCCAGAAGTGACAGGCAATTGATATTCCAATTTCAATTAGATAAGTAAGTCTT
>NW_006335195.1:0-368 GCF_000327345.1 Myotis davidii
TCCTGCTTGAACACTTAATGCCTGGTTGTAGCATGATTGTGGCAGAAGCAGGTGGATGCTCACACCTTTATACAGTGGACAACCTCCAACCAGCCAGCACTTACCTAATGGCCAAGTGTAGAGACTGCCAGCCACGCAACACCTTAGAGAGAGACACTGATTTCTTCCTAGGAAAGGGAGACTTCTCAGACTCATGGCTTTAAAAGAAGTACTGTTTTCTCTCCCATAAACTTGCTCCCAGAGTCAAGGCTGTACTGACTGTCATTACAGTATCTAATTGTCAGTAAGATTTTTCTATTCAGTATTCAACCTTTCTTAATTTTTCTTTTTCTTGTCATTTTCCAACTTTATTGCAAAGTGATTTTTTT
>NW_006335196.1:0-368 GCF_000327345.1 Myotis davidii
ATACTTTGTGTATTCTCTTCTCAACCTAAACAAGTGCTCTTAGATTCTTGATAGGAAGCACTGAAATATAACTATTTTTCAACCACGAAATTATAGATCAGCATAGTGTATGTGGCTCATGGAAAGATGATGTCATTATCAGTGCTTATGCAGAGAAAGACAAGCAGAAGAAATGCAAATGAAATAAATTACAGTACTTTGGTCTGCTGGACTGAGTTCTGCTTTGTGCTTTTTATAAATAGCTGAACACACATCAGAACAGGTGGCACTGAAAGACGGGTTTGCAGGCTGCACATTTTGGAAATGCACAAATCTTCAGAGTATATGTGAGTTTGTGAAAGGAGTGTGTGTGTGTGTGTGTGTGTGTG
>NW_006335197.1:0-368 GCF_000327345.1 Myotis davidii
CAATACAAAGATGGACTCTGTGGCTTCTTACATGATATAATTTCAGGGTACAGAAAACACAATCATATTCACCAAAGGTCATAATGTAAAATTTCCATGTTCTGATTACATTTTATTGTTTAAAACATGTTAATCTTATGTGCAACTCTATTAGTCAATTATTTAACTACATTCAAAGACCTAGTGTAGGCAGTCTCTCTTCTAAGAATTGCCTACGCATAGGTTTAGATTTTAAAAAGCCAGGAACCTCTCCTCAAAAAGCAAGAAAACATTTAAAACTATCATGTAAGTGGTGTTGACTGAACTCCTTGTTCCCCAAAGGGTCTTTTCATGCAAAAGTCATAGCAGCTACGACAAAGTAAAGGGAG
>NW_006335198.1:0-368 GCF_000327345.1 Myotis davidii
GGTATAATGCATAAAGTCAGACAACAGCATGGTGACAGCTAAAGGGAAGAGGGGACAGGGGTTGGGTGGAGGTGGGCAAAGGTGGGGAAAGTGGGGGTGATAGCTAATAGTGTCAATAAAAAAATAAAATAAAATGAAAAGAAATTATGTTTAGCAGTATGGATGAAATAGAACTTTTAATTTAGAATCTAACTGAATAAAAGCTATTAACAGAGTGCTACCTAAAAATACTCTTACAGGGTATATTCCCGATTAATCATTTTTGACATTACATTGCAAATTACACACATTTGGAGATGATTTTAAAACCCCCTTATTTCTCATTTTAAAATAAATTTTATTGAATTTATTGGGGTGACATTGGATAA
>NW_006335199.1:0-368 GCF_000327345.1 Myotis davidii
ATTTGCCTGAAGGGCTTCTTTTACAGACTGACTGTGGTATCTTCATTGGTACTGACAGTCTTCTCTTTGTAACTCTGAAGGACTGAGGACAGTACCAGCCATCCACACTGTAATCTGGACATCAAGTGAATAGTATGGCTCCTAAATAACTAATAGAGAAGAAGAGCTTTGTCTATAAACTGATTCATCTCCACAATTTCAAGAATTAGACTTGAGTCTAAATTACATCTCCTATGAGAGTGCCACATTCATTTTATGACTGACTTTGATACGCTAAGTATCTGGTACTGTAACAATAACTGAGAATCTAAATTATATACCTATTACATGGGAACTGGGTTAAGCATACACACACACACACATATACA
>NW_006335200.1:0-368 GCF_000327345.1 Myotis davidii
ATTGTCCTTGTTCTGCTCATGTCTCTCTAACTGTCTACCACAGTCTGGAATGAAAACTTCCTAACTAAAAGGGAGTCATGGTGAGTAGTCATGTCCTAGGTCAGTGTCTTCCTGAAGAAAGGTCCATTTTTACCTTCACTGACCCTGTCTATTGTCTTTTTGAATCTAAGAGAACATGAAAAGCTTCTAAATATTCTATTGAGATCTATTTGCAATGTCAGAGTATCTCCTTTTCCAGCTCCCTCAGGACACAACCACTGCATTCGAGCAGGGACCACAGAGCCCCTCATTGTTACCTTGTTCTTACCCACACCACCTCTGTGACCTAAATGTTAATTGTTAACTGTCCTATACCCACCAATGTAAAA
>NW_006335201.1:0-368 GCF_000327345.1 Myotis davidii
AGGGAAACTAGAAACCTGGGCATGAAGAATGACAACTCTGGAAGGTTAAAGGCAAAACCACAGTGAGGTTCTGCTAGGAAGGGTGCAATACATTAATGCAATGCTTCCAGGCACGTCTCTCTCAGTCAGGAGTCAAAACTCTGGGCAAGAGCAGCACACAGGCTGAGCTTGGTCACATGCTGGCTCCATAGCTGTGCAGAGGTGATGAGAGGAGAAATCTACTTGTGGGCCTCTATGGTAGGAGGTGGCACATGGGTTTACCTCCCATTGGGACACTTACCCAGTGAGGCAAAGACAATTTTCCAAAAGAAATGGGTCATTGCTGTGTAAAGCAGGTACGTTTCAAGGCAACTTAATAATAATAATAA
>NW_006335202.1:0-368 GCF_000327345.1 Myotis davidii
CTTTTGCTGTAAAGGACATTATAAGGCTGTTCGTCCATGAATTAGGTCTATATGTTAGGTAATAGTAGCATTGGTATTTTTATGATATTAATAATCATTCTATGAGTGAGAAAGGGAATATTCTGTAAGGACCATACACTGAACTATTTAGGGGTAAAGAGTCAACATGTCTGAAATTTATTCTCAATGACTCAAAAATTTTAATATATTTTGTTGGCTTCTAAAGCTTAACCATGATGAATTACCTTCTCAAGAAATACCCATCAGCATTACCCAATTCTATTGTATAGGTGCACAGTGAGCCTCAATAGGCTGAAGAAAGATTGAGTGTGCCTCCAAAGGAAATGCCAGTTCAGAATGATTGGTTC
>NW_006335203.1:0-368 GCF_000327345.1 Myotis davidii
TGAGAACAGACACAGGACACACCAGGTTCTCAGAGATGCTCACTATTCTGACCCCCAGCAGGTCTACATCCTGAGGGATGTAAGTTTCAGACTGTCCCTTCCACATCCCTCCTTCTCATCCCAGCCTCAATGCCTCTGTCTGTTCTACTATATGATCAGTTTCCCTCTGCTCAGGGTTTTCGCTCCTGTTATTTCTCTTGTCTGAAATTCTTTTTCCCTAGGTCACTCCAGAAGCCTCAGCATTCATGTGCCCCCCTCTAAGAGGCCTTCCTGACCCACAGAACCTACACTCATTTCAAAAACATGCATATATAAGGCAAAACATCCAGCATGTGTTTTTTAATGAGAAATAAAATTCTCCCTTTCCT
>NW_006335204.1:0-368 GCF_000327345.1 Myotis davidii
AAGAAAAAAAAAACCACGGAGAAGGGCCAAAAGTATTATTCAGAGGAAATTCTTAACTCGAATGTTTTCATAATTAAACAACAAAGGTTGAAAATCATTTAAGCATCTCAGCAAAAGCAAATAAAACTAAGGACATTAGAAAGGAATTAATGAACCTTAAAAAGTGAGCAACATGGAAAATATGGACATGGTGTATTTGACAAATCCACGTAATTCTGTAAAATGTAATTCAACAGGCAAGCCATTTACAAGGCTATGAAAAAAAGAGAAAAACACATGAGGAATTATGAAAGAACAAGAAATATAGGGATCACTAGGAATAACACACCTAAATTTTATTGAGGAGTATGAGTGGAAACTTAAAAAAA
>NW_006335205.1:0-368 GCF_000327345.1 Myotis davidii
GGCTCTCTTCTTTTTAATGATGCTGATTGCTTGAGGGCAGAGAGAAAGAGCAGAGGCATCATAAATGCTGAGTCTAAATTCTCAATGTGTGTTCTTCTGCATCACACTGACAAGAAGATGACTCTGGAAATGTCCAGAGGGAGTGACACATTTTTGACAAATTTTATGCACCAACAGTGACCTTTGTAGTCCCCCTGATTTTCTTCATTGTATTCTTGTGTTCCTTTGCTTTCTTGAGGTCTTCTTCTTTTCATATAGGCCATGTCTTGCAAGTCCATATTTGGCTTCATTTTTCTTTGCATAATCCAGGGAATCATAAATCATGCCAAAGTCAGTTGTCTTGCCATCACCAAAATGGGTTCTGAATC
>NW_006335206.1:0-367 GCF_000327345.1 Myotis davidii
GCACAAATTTCATGCATCAGGCCTCTAGTAGCTTTATATTGCTTTGATTTTTAAATCTTGTAAATATATTACTCATTTAAAAAATGAAAAAACAAAAACATGATGAATTGTTTTTTGGAAAATAAACCACAAATGAAATATTTTCTGGGAAAATGTTAAAATGTGGTATTTTAATGTAAGCACAGCTTTGCAATGTGCTAGAAAGGTCAGAGGCCTGAGAAGCAGGGACATAGGTTAAGGTCTCCATTTTAGTTTTTTCACAATTTACTTTGACATCTTTTAACACTGCATTAGCTTAAAATGGGCTTAATGTGTGAGGCCAATCATGTTTATGATTAAACTAGAGGCCAGATGCACAAAATTCATG
>NW_006335207.1:0-368 GCF_000327345.1 Myotis davidii
AAAAAAAATGTTTTTGTTCTTGTTCTGTCTAAATTCCTCTTTTCTGGCGTAGGTGTAGCTTATCATTTTCTGTGTGGTATGTTGTTTGGGGGCTGATTTTACCTGGAGGTGACTTTCTGCCTTGAAGAGAAGTAGGTTCATAGTTACAAAGGTTCACACTTCAAATAAAAGACAACCATCACAAAACCCCTCCACAAATCTATTGTTTATAGTTTTCTATTTCTGTTCTTAATTTCCCAGAAGTTATACAGATCCTCTGTGTCCAATATAGTTAACAATATCTACTATAGAAGTTTTCTATCTCTGGACATTGTACAGTACAAGGTAGCTTTTATTTTTGTCCTTCTGCTCGTCCTCTTTTTTTTTTT
>NW_006335208.1:0-368 GCF_000327345.1 Myotis davidii
GTTGATTACATTGGACCACTTCCATCCTGGAAGAAATAGCATTTTTTTCTCAGTGGAACAGACAAACATCTTGGATATGAATTTGTCTTCCCTCCCAGTGATGATTCTGCCAAAACCAACCACCCATAGGCTTCCAAAATGCCTTATTCAATGTTATTATTTTACATACAGTATTACTTTTTACCTTGGAAATTGTTCAATACCAAATTCACCCTCATGCAGTTGATCTGATAGGATGGTAGACTATCCTTTGGAAGATTCAGTTATGTCACTCAATATGTAGCACTATTTTGGAGGCCTTGTGTAAAATTCTTCAGGATAAATCTATACTCTGAATCAATGACCAATGGAAATGTTTTTCCCTGTTA
>NW_006335209.1:0-368 GCF_000327345.1 Myotis davidii
TCTGCAAAGCTGTAATCTTAAAGAGTTCAGTCCCATTTTGACATCACACCTTGCTGGCCCCTATCCTAGAAGAACATATTGGTTTGGACTCAATTCAGATTTTTTAAATTCAGCATCCTCAATCCACATGATGTCCTCTTTGAAGAATCTAGTGAAGAAATATCAGCTCTTTGATGCTGATGGGAAGTTCAGCCTGAGTGTAAGATTTCTTGGGTTCAACTTGGCACATCATCTCGGTCCGACTTTGAGTTTATTGTTAGGTCTCCGTGTCATGCCCATGCTCCAGCCCTTGGTGATAGACTTTGAAACAGTTCAGAGATGGTAGAGAAGTTACTGATGATTTAGAAAATAAAACTAAGAGAAAAAAA
>NW_006335210.1:0-368 GCF_000327345.1 Myotis davidii
AAATAAACCCACGTTTCTATGAACACGGAAGCTTCTGTTGTTTTGCGGCCACATCCACGCAAACCTTGTTTATGGGCCCGTGTGAGCCTGTGAGTTTGAATTGCTTGGATTAGAGGGACGCAGGCTGCGGGGGGACAGAGGGAAGATGGGGGGTGAGGAAAGGGAGCTGGAAGGACAGACGGACGGACGAGGGCGGGGAGGGGAGGCTCATGAGGAGGGTCCACGTTCTTCCCACGCCCACCTCTCTCCCTCCGGGTGGGGTTGGGGGGACCCTGCCTAAGGCTGAGCCGACCCCTGGCGGTGCGCCCCGACAACACCAGCCTCAGCCTGGGGGGCCGGCAGGGGTGGGCACCGCAGCCCAGGACCCG
>NW_006335211.1:0-368 GCF_000327345.1 Myotis davidii
GGGTGATTTTTTGAAACTGACAGCACGCTGTCTACTACCACATTTCCTTATTCATCCCCAAGGAGCCTGAAACACCACACTCTTAGCGCCAAGCCTTCCCAATTGGC
Source organism: Myotis davidii (assembly GCF_000327345.1). Taxonomy (NCBI): domain Eukaryota; kingdom Metazoa; phylum Chordata; class Mammalia; order Chiroptera; family Vespertilionidae; genus Myotis; species Myotis davidii. Next base: position 108 of record NW_006335211.1, read on the forward strand.
TGGGTATAACGTTGGGAAGCTTTATAGCTGAACTTGAAAATAAATCTGCATGATTTGGGGCTTTGAAATCAATTTTTGGAATATTAATCTGAGCGAACAACCAGCATTTATCCTGTCATTGGCCCTCTTAACAGCATGCCGCGCAATTCTTCGGTGAGTGATTGAGACTCTTCTATTGCCTTCTGTCGCGGTACGTTCCACACAAGGCAGCAACTCCTTAATGGATATTTGTTCACCTGTCTCATCTGCTCCAATAAGAAA
>NW_006335212.1:0-368 GCF_000327345.1 Myotis davidii
AATGCTCAGTGAACACAGGAATGCATATCTTTTCAGATTAGTGTTGTTTTTTCCTACCAGCTCTTGATGCTAAATCACTCAGCTCTTGGTGGCAAGGGGAGCTTCGTCTGTGCCCTGACTCCTCCCAAAGCCCAGGGACTCTGCAAAGCTCCTCACCCCGACTCCCAGGCTCCCACTTGGGCATCTGGATATACCCTTGTCCTGGTTCCAGCCCAGAAACACGGCCCCGGCATCAGGGCAGTCAGCAGGCCTGCCTCCCCGCGTTCTCTTTCCATTTCTTCACTTCAGCTGGGGTGGAGGCCAGTAGGGACTGAGACACAGCTCTTCCTGGGCACACCCTAGCCCCGTGGTCGGCAAACTGCGGCTCG
>NW_006335213.1:0-368 GCF_000327345.1 Myotis davidii
TTGTGAGGAATGAAAGATATGAAGTATGTAAAGCACCCATCATACACATTATCAGGGAGGTGTTCAGTGAATGGCAATCATGTAAAAGCATACAGCTTTCAGAGAGCAGACCCGTAAGATATAATTAAGTTTTGTCCATCCCTCTGCCTTCGTTCCTGAAGGTAACTACTACCATTAATCATTTTTCATCTTCATACATGAATAAGAATGCATATATGTGTACATGCATTCATATCTGTATCCGTATATGACTATAATAACTTCCCCTTTCACCTGCAGTGCATACATATAAATTGTAGTTCTTCTGTATTGTCACCAACATTTGGTATTGTCAGAATAATTTGATATTTGTATATGTTGCAAAATGA
>NW_006335214.1:0-368 GCF_000327345.1 Myotis davidii
CTGTAAACCTACTTTTGCCCCACCCCATATATTAGCTACAATCTAGAAAATAATTTTTCAGAGATATTAAGGACTTTAAATTTTACTTAATCTGAACAGTTACACAGATTTTGTACATATTGAGTATAAACTGTTCATCTTGTAGGCAACTCTTTTTCTTCTTCTTTTTTTTAAAACACTTGATTTTCCCGAGTTTTAAGTTCCCAGTGAAATTTGATGAAAAGTACAAAGATTTCACATACACATCCTGTCCCTGCTCATATATAGCCTCCTCATTATCAACATCCCCCATCAGAATGGTACATTTTTCATAACTAATGAACCTACATTGACACATCATTATCACCAAAATTCCATGGTATACCTTA
>NW_006335215.1:0-368 GCF_000327345.1 Myotis davidii
AATTTACATGTTTGTCTATTATAAGGTAAGATAAGTTCAAAATTAGAGAAATGTTGAAAGAATAGAATGGGGAATTCTCCAGAAACTTCATCCAGACTTCTCAATTGTTTACATTTTGCCCCATTTGCTAATTGCTATCTAAGAATCTAATTTGTTCTTTGAGAGTAAATTGGAGCAATGCGTCAATTTTCCTCTAAAAATTTCAGTATATCCTTAGAACATGGACATTCTCTTATATAACCACAGTACAATTTTTAAAATAAAGAAATTTAATATATCTAATTTATAGTCCATATTCGTTTTTTAAATAATTGTCCCAATAATGCCCTCTGTGGTATTATCCTATATAATAAAAGGCCAATATGCAA
>NW_006335216.1:0-368 GCF_000327345.1 Myotis davidii
CATATGTCTCTTGGCCTTCTGCATGCTCTCTTTTGAAAAGTGTCTATGTCCTTTGCCCATTTTTTTTATTGGATCTGTAATGTCTTTATTGTGCATTTCTCCCTTGCTGACTTTTATTTGCTCAATTGATTTCTTTATACTGATATGTTTTCATTCCCTCATTTTCTCTTGTTCTCTAAGGTTACTATAGGAACTCAATATAGCATCGTAAAGTTACAAGATTTTATTTTAAACTGATATCAGTATGAATTCAGTTGTATACAGAAAACACTTCTTTGTAGCTTAACCACCCCGTATTTTATGTTGTTGATGTTACAAATACACATATTTGTAGCCATTAACAGATTTCTAATTTTTATTCTACTTTT
>NW_006335217.1:0-368 GCF_000327345.1 Myotis davidii
ACTATATTTGGTGATAGGGCCTTTAAAGAGGTAATTTTTTAATGGGGTCATTAGAGTAGGACCCAACATGACTTAAGTCTTTATAAAAAGAAGGGAGAGCCAGTTATGCATGGGCATAGAGAAAAGGACAAGAGAGAGCAAGAAGGTGGCCATCTGCAAGCTCAGGAGGGACATTTTACATTTGTAACGTAATGATTTGTAAAAATATTGACAAGTGGGAGATACTGGCTGAAGGAAAAAATAAATGCATGGGTGATGGCTGATCGTGTGCTCAAAAACCTCACAGTGGTATCCACATAAGTTAGAGTTCGATGAGAGTCAGAACTTGGAGGATGAGCAGGAGCAGGGTGGGTTGAGGCAGGCATGTG
>NW_006335218.1:0-368 GCF_000327345.1 Myotis davidii
AGGCCGGGCTGAGGGATGCCCCCCTCCCCCCTGCAGTGCACGAATTCCATGTACTAGGCCTCTAATATAAATCCTTAAGTAATTAATGTTGACTGTTATTAGCACACCCACATTTTCACTCACGTTTATGCCATGATGTGGGAAACTACTCACCTGAACTTATTATACAGAAATGTCTGAATCAGAGTTTAATTAACATTAGTATTCCATGTTCATGATAATTGTACAGTTTATACTCCAAAGCGAAAACATTTAAAGGTTTTATTAAGAACTCAATATCTTTATGATAAAATGTGATTTCTTGGGAAGAAAATGTCACCTTTCTCAGAAACTCTGAAATGAACCCACATTTGCTAAGAATTTTTTTT
>NW_006335219.1:0-368 GCF_000327345.1 Myotis davidii
ATGCACCAGGCCTCTAGTTGTGAATAATGCTGCTTTAAACATGAGCATACAAATATTTCTTCAAGATTCTGCTTTTAATTCCTTGGCTATATACCCAGAAGTGGAAACTTGAATCATTTCTTCATATGGCTTAGCTTTGTAGTTTCTGCAGAAGTAGGTGTTACAGATCAAAATAGCCCTCTGACATATTGATCAGTCTGATAACCTACTTGCTAGCAATTAGAGTGGGTGAAGTCAACTATTAGTAGGGTTGGCTGCTATCATTTTCAACCCTGATGGGATTTGTAATTAGACAAAAGAGATGCTAGGGAAAACTAGGGAGGTTTGAGGTCACATGAATCATTTGAAGAATAGAAGGGCTGGAACAT
>NW_006335220.1:0-368 GCF_000327345.1 Myotis davidii
CTAGGAAATTTGAATTTTAACACTAGTAATAAATACTGTCAGTTAGATTCCTTGGAATTCCAAGCTCATTGCTCATTCTGAAGAAAACACCAATTAAAAACCCCAGTCTGAATAAATCATTGTCAGTAAACCTTTCTACTAAAAACAATGTTTCATTAAAAAAAGAGGTGGACTTGCCACTAGGACTTGCCACTCAAGCAATCATATGAACACTTCTCCTCCATACATTGTTCTTTGGTGTGCAGAGGAAAGTGCTTTGTGCACCTGCCAACTCCATCACATGGAATATACTCAACTGTTGAGGTTCAGTACAAAAATAATTTTTACTAATTCATGAAGGGCATTCTTAAGTGAAAATGGAATTTTTT
>NW_006335221.1:0-368 GCF_000327345.1 Myotis davidii
CAAGCCTCATGCTGGTGTGGTCTGTGGAGGGCAGGACAGAGATATGGCGAGAAGCTGGTCCACAGGATATCATTGTGTCACTGAACCATCAGTGTTGAGGAGTTCATCTACTTCCTGTCACCCTAGATAATAAATGTTTTCACTTTTATAAATAATAATATAGTATATTTATTACATATAATAAATGTTCATGATTTTTAAGGCAGTTTGAGTTGAAGGTTTTATTGTTGAGAGTTGAAAGCATGCTGACATATCCACCAGGAAACTTCCAAGGTAGACACTGTAATTGAGTGTCCAATACTTTAGGGGCAGAGTATGACAAAGGAAAACAACAGTAATAACAAAACACACACACACACACACACACA
>NW_006335222.1:0-368 GCF_000327345.1 Myotis davidii
TTATATTCAATATTATTTTGTATTAGTTTCAGGGGTCCCCTTTCAATAGAGGAAAGCAATTGCCATGCTTCTCACTTGGCAGTAGTACTGTGGCCTCAGATTTCTTCCAGAATTTGCTCTGGTGAATAATGGTTTCTATATAACAAAGTACGATTAAGTATTGCTGATTTTGCAGTGACTTTTTTTGTGTCAAAGAGCTACTTCAAGTGTGGTTACAGATGGGCCCTGTGCAAAGATGACTTCATGTTGTTCTCACCGATGTGCTCTGCCGCTTTCCTGGCGTTAGCTGTGATTTCATTTCTGTGAAACATTTTGGAACCTATACCTATTAAACCTTCAGTTCTCCTCCTGCCCTTCTGTATGGAACC
>NW_006335223.1:0-368 GCF_000327345.1 Myotis davidii
TTTTTTTTTTTGCTGTTCACTGGCCGTGTGCTGTACTGTTTGTGAAAGTGTCTGTTAGTAGTGTGTTTTCTGTTTCTCCTTTCCTTTTGTAGTATTTATATAGGTGGCAGCTGTGTTATTTGTTGTATATATATTCATACCTGTTACATCTTCAATGTGAAATGTGGATTTTAACATTATAAAGTGTCCTTTATTGTCTAGTTTAATGCTTTTTGAAGCTTTTCTTTTGACCTTGAGTTAAACCCATTCACATTTATTGAGATGACTATTATGTTTGGCCTTAAATCTATTATATTATTTGTTATAATTTCTCTGTGTATTTTTTTTTTCATTTTGTGTGCACTTTGTTATGTTGTTGGGGTTTTTTT
>NW_006335224.1:0-368 GCF_000327345.1 Myotis davidii
AAAAAAAAAGTCATTTTTTTAAAATCACTTGATGATGGGCAAAGTCTGGTATTCCGTGGTGGTGATGACGTGCTGCAGAGCAGCCTTAGGACCTTGGGCACATCATTTAGCACCTTCAGTTAGATGACTCACATCCCTTCAAGATCTAAAAGGCTAGGTTTTTGTTAAATTTCCACCTCCTATGTTTTTTTAGGGACTAGAATGGGTATGGTTAATCTCATCTGATACCTTTATGATCTGGTTTACCAGACGTGTGTAGGTTAAATACCTGTACTCACACACAGAATTGCAAAATGCGATTACTGGCATTTAAAGTTGTCCTTAAAGGCTATAGGATGGGACCTGCTTTCTATTGAAAACGCCTTCCA
>NW_006335225.1:0-368 GCF_000327345.1 Myotis davidii
CTCTACCCACTGAGCCACACCGGCCAGGGCAGGACGGTCCTGGCTTGCCCTCCCTCACCCTCCTCGCCAGGCCCCTCCATTTCCCCGCGTCTCTGGTGAAGTATATACTACCTACGAGCCCATTAACAGGAGTATTATGCTACTAAAAGAAAAGTTAAAAACACACAACTATATAGCGACCGTTCCCACCCCGTAGACTCCAGATCGGACAGGAAATCGCGTATTTAAGCCCCGCCCCCGCGTTTCATTTACCTTTCGGTCACCACACACTTGGGCACGCGTGTCCTGGCGTGAAGGCGCCAGCGGAGGTGTGGGTTTCTCGTCACGGAGGCGGCGCCCCCGCATGGGGTGCAGTCCCCAGCAGCCGC
>NW_006335226.1:0-368 GCF_000327345.1 Myotis davidii
AAGGCCCCACTGTATAATAAGGCCTACGTACATATAATCCAAAAGACTGGGCTTGGAGAGCTTTGGGGTTAGTGAATGTATAGAAGTTCTCAGGGACTGTGGTACCCTGAAGAGGGCAAAGAAATTCTGGGCCCTTTTCCTACACAGGCATACCTAGCTTTATTGTACTTAGCTTTACTGTGCTTCACAGATGTTGCTTTTTTGGATCACCAGCAAAAGGATTACCACTTGCTTTAATATTGCCAAGGTATGCCTGAACCCTCCTGAAATATCTGTGAGGTGTGCCTGTACCTGGCCCTGGGCATCTTCCATATGGCTGTCCCAGAGTTACAGCCCTTTATAATAAACTGGTAATCTAGTAAGTAAAA
>NW_006335227.1:0-368 GCF_000327345.1 Myotis davidii
CGCCCTGGGGCTGAGTATGCCATGGCCGTGCCCACTCACCACAACTGAGGATCAAGGGAGAGAAAGGGCGTCTGAAGCTATGAGCCCCTCCCCAGATTTCACATTCAGATACCTTGTGATGGGGGACCCAGCCTATGTAGAGTATAAACAAGCAAAACAAACAAACAAACAGGAAGGTCTTCTTATGGGCTGCCTGCCAACCCCAAGACCATGAGGAGGGGTTCAGGCAAAGATCACAAATATGCCCAGGTGTACACACACACGCCATACACATCACACACCTCATGCACATCACACATGCACAAACATATCACCCATACATCACACATGAAAATACACACACACTGTACACACACATCATAAATAAT
>NW_006335228.1:0-368 GCF_000327345.1 Myotis davidii
AATTCCCCTCGTGCTACCCCATCTCTCCCACCTCAACAGCCAAACCCTTCAAAAGAGAGTCTACACATTCTATCTGCCTCTCCTTTCTTCGTAGTTACTCCATCATCAGCCATTACAATGGATCATCTGTTGGGGGCGTATATCCACCTAAGATTGAAATTTTTGGATCAGAGTTCAGCATTTTTTCAGCTAATAGCACTAAACAGTTTTCCAAGGTAGTTTCTAAATTACCAATTTATCCTTCCATGAATAGTGTAGGAAAGAACTGGTTGCTCTACATCCTCACCAATTTTGGTATTTTTTTTTCTGTCTCATTTTAACCATTTTGGTACACATGCACTGCTATTCTGTTGTGGTTTTAATTGGCA
>NW_006335229.1:0-368 GCF_000327345.1 Myotis davidii
TAATTTTACTCATTTCCTTTTCTTTTCAAATTTTAAAAGTTATTCAAAATAAATAACTTTATAATTCTAAGAAACACGAAACTGTTTTCACAAATAATTGCCCTTAAATTTATGTCTAAAGGACAATGTGCGAGGCATTTGACGATTCCAGCTTTAACGACTGACCACCAAACCAGGTTTAAACAGATTGCAAAATGAATTAACACTGACATATTGAAAAAAATGATAAAATGTCCCAACATGAGCTGCTGTGGTCAAGCCATAAGGAATTACCCTTTAAATGTATATCTTAAAAACACCAACTTTCCATTATGACAAATTAGGTGCCTTCCGTAGATAGATAATATTATGAAAATACAAATGAAAAG
>NW_006335230.1:0-368 GCF_000327345.1 Myotis davidii
GTAGCTTCCTTGACAAAGGTCAATCTTTACTTACGTGAGCCTATTTTGCATCTACAATTAACATACCTTTGAAATGTCAGAGTGACCTCTAGGCACAACTGCCAGCACCAGAGTATGTGACCACAGTCCCCTCATTGCTATCTTCTTGCCCATGTACCACCTCTATGTGCTGTGTTATTAACTATCCTATACCCACCAATGTGAAAGAACTATTTGTCCCTCTGTTTAGCCTTTTGTTCAATTTCAGAGATTTTCCCCCTTTGCTTTCTCACACCCCCTTAGTCTACCACCAAAGGATTTCATGTAACCCTGCTTATGTCTCCTCCTTGATTCGAATCCTATATAATAGAAGGCTAATATGCAAACCG
>NW_006335231.1:0-368 GCF_000327345.1 Myotis davidii
GAGAGAGAGAGAGTAAAAGAGATGCGTTGTCCCTCTTACTTTCTGTAAGGGCACAGGGATTGAGTGCATCCTTGGTGTCTCAGGACAATGCTCTAACCAACTGAGTTACGTTCCAGGGTGAACACCTAGCTCTGAACACGTCCTCATCTTCAGCACTTCAAGTCCCTTGGAAAATATACTGTTTTTTTCTCAACTATCAGACAGATACCAATTTACTGAAAAGATAGAAGGGAAGAAGGGTGAGAAGAAAGAGGGAGAAACTACAATAAAACAAAACCCCACAGTCAAGAGATGCCGAACTGAGATTAGAACCAAATCTTGTATGAGAAGAAATTATTTTTTTAGTAATTTCACTTACATTGAGTCTT
>NW_006335232.1:0-368 GCF_000327345.1 Myotis davidii
AAATCTTGCAAGCAAAATATGTCAACTGTGTAGTGATGAAAATATTGACTGCCCCAAGATTGATTTTATAATTCACAGTGATCATTATTTCCTTGGTCTTTTATACTTTAAAACCAGCAGCCTCCCATAAACTGGCCCTTTAGAATGGATGACTGTGAATTCCACCACCTTATTTCATGATCCCGGTGGCCTATAGGAAAGCAAGATTTCAGGATGACATTATTGGGAAAGTTGTCTTTTCACACTACCTTTCTGCACTAAGTTGAGAAATTATTTAAGACAACAACACTGGACAAAATCCATTTTACTTTCTTGCACAAACTCCCTTCCCCCTACTTTTTTAAAACTATATTTTTATTGATTTCAGA
>NW_006335233.1:0-368 GCF_000327345.1 Myotis davidii
TTTGATTAAAGTCAGTGTCTTTGACTAGACTGAACAGGCACTGGGTCTGTTTTTTCTACAGCAAATGCATAACACAGTGCCTGACAGCACATAGTATGTGCTCAATAAAATTTTTTATATTTGAGGTATAATTTACATATATTGAAATTCATAGTTCTTTTGGGTACATTCTGATGAGTTTTTGGTAAATGTGTCCTCCCTTGTAACCAGCACCTTAGTCAGGCTCTATAGCGAGTGGTGTTGTCCCAAGAAATGCAATGTGAGCCATTTAGGTAATTTGACATTTTCTAACAGCCTTATTAAAGAAGTAGAAAGAAACAGGTAAGCCCGGGTTGTGTTGCTCAGTGGTTGAGCATTGACTCATGAAC
>NW_006335234.1:0-368 GCF_000327345.1 Myotis davidii
AAAAAAAAAATCCTCAATTTCTGAATTCATTACTACATTTTTTTCTTAAGTTTTTCTTTCTTTTACTTCCAGCGTGTTATATTTTCATCATATGATTTGTATTGCTTACAAAGAATATATTGCAGACAACAAAAGGAAATGAAAACAGTTCTAGGATCAGCAATATTCATCCTTGCCTTATATCAATGAACTTGAATTGTTCTTTCCAGTACCATTTAGTAGCTTATAATTTTTCTTGATGACATGAAAGATTACGACTGACTCATAGGGAGGAATTTATAAATTGGAAAATTGTCCTTTACTATTTGCCCTTAAGGCGGGTATTTAAAGCCTTCTGTACTCTGTTCTTGGCTAAGTTTTCTTCCTTA
>NW_006335235.1:0-368 GCF_000327345.1 Myotis davidii
TATTTCTGGGCTGACAAATCTTTTAGGCTTGGTTTAGCCAGTTACTTTACTCGTTACAGAAAATAAAGGGTAATTAAAATGGGGATCCATCCACTTATTCGGCAGAAAGACTGAAGCAAGCAGCTATGCCTTCATTTACCTTGGTAAGTTCTGCTGTGCTAATACACTTACATCGGGGGTGATGCTCACATTTTAAGTATTTCCTACACGAATGCTCACACAAAATATCTTTGCTTCTACCAAACATCCCGTAAATGCTTTAACTTTCATGTCCTAGGGGCAAACTTGTTGGGAATTCTATAATCCAAAAGCCAAAACCAAACAAGACAAAATAACAATGGCATCCTGCTGTCCTGGCTCTCTTACAC
>NW_006335236.1:0-368 GCF_000327345.1 Myotis davidii
AAAGAAAGAAAGAAATGCTCAGACTTCTGAAATGGCCTTTCCTTAACCTGAGACAGGGCCAATTAAAAGGCGATAAGAACCCCAAACAAAACGTTTTCCACTTGATAATGATGTTGCTTAGAAACCACTCAAGTAGACTATTTGTCTCAACTAGAGCTGCCTGGCTGGCAAAGCTGCTTGTTCATTAATAGTTAGGAAATCGAAAGGAAAGGTGGAACATCAGGGTGGCCCCAAGTTTTTTCAATATATAAACTGAGCTCACCTCCCTGTGCCCCATTAACCCTGCCTTTCACATCTATCTGTCCCTCAACCATTTCTCCTGTGTTGTTTGTTCCAGAGGTGCCTCCGAGGCTCACAGCACCTGCTGA
>NW_006335237.1:0-368 GCF_000327345.1 Myotis davidii
TTTTTTTATAGCTGCATCTCTGTATTTTATTTGATAACTTAGGGAATCAGAATTAGAATACCGATTTTATTAATGGAATTACTTAACTATTTTGAAGTAGTTCTAATTAATGTGTTACCTATGATTTAGAATGGACAGATAGAACTATGAAGAGTTAGGAAAAAGATAGGCCACATTTTTTTCTCTTGTGGAAAAGGAAATAGTTAACAATATCTATTAAAATCAGGTAGAATGTATTGATTTAAGGGATACACGAGGAAATAATTCCAGTAATTGGGAAGGTAGAGGATGTTGGTCCACAATGATTTTGTATTCTTGATTATTTATAAGTATTTGAATTATGTGTAATTTAATTTTCTCCATTTTTT
>NW_006335238.1:0-368 GCF_000327345.1 Myotis davidii
CACGTCATAGTGGCTGGTTGACCAGTCGTTCTGGTGGTTCTGCCATTCGGTCACTGGGCTTTTACTATATAGGATGTACACTAGTATATGTACATATACTTTGGGCAGTTTTATAACTTTACTCACCGAACAGCAGTTCGTTCTTCTCCACAGTAACTGTTTGTAAATTTTTTAAAGTGGTGACAGGTACGTAGGTAACCAACAAATAGAGCTTGTTTGGTGAATCTCCATCCTCATTCCATGTTCTGGACAACTGCATCCAGATACAGTATGGGGCATTCCTTATTCCTTTGGCCGAGGCAGCTTTGTTGAGCCTGGTGTCGATGCATATGTCTGGAGTTCCCATCTTCTTTATGACAAATTTCTGG
>NW_006335239.1:0-368 GCF_000327345.1 Myotis davidii
CAGGCATGTGCCTGAACAGGAATCAAACCTTGACCTCCAGGTTCATAGCTTGCCACTCAACCACTGAGCCACACCACCAGGTCAAAACATCTGTTTTTAAGGATGCCAGACAGATAAATCACAAGGGAGAAACGAAGTTGTAAAATAAAATGATGTGTTCAACACACAGAGTCCCTAGTCTGTTGCTTTAAAAAAAAAATTACTTATTTACAATATCTTTCACTGGATAAAAAAATAAATAAAATGTGTTTAAGAAAGTGAATGTAGCCCCGGCCAGGTAGCTCACTTTGTCAGAATGTCGTCCTGTATACCAAAAAGTTGCAGGTTCCATTCTGGATCAAGGCACATACCTAGGTTGTGGGTTCAAT
>NW_006335240.1:0-368 GCF_000327345.1 Myotis davidii
AAAAAAAAAATCAACACTGAGATTTTATTGAAGGCATTTTTTACCATATGAGAAATGTCACATAATATCTTTGAAGCTATTTTTAAATGTTTGTGTGTGAACTCATTACTTCAAATAAAATCATTCTCTATTCTTTATAGGATCCAGAGAGACCTGGATTTATGCTTTGTTAAAAAGGAAAATACAGGTATTCACATCATGTTAATATCACAAGTAAGAAATACAGACTCAGAGAAGAAAGATGCAATGTCTTTGAGTTTTCAACCTACCCCTCCAGACGCCATGCCGAATTGATTTGCTACCAACTACAATGTGTGCGTGTGCCTGTGTGTGCAAATGATAGTGTGTGTGTGTGTGTGTGTGTGTGT
>NW_006335241.1:0-368 GCF_000327345.1 Myotis davidii
AAAGAAAGAAAGAAAACAAACCCTATTTTGGATAGGTATTATAGAAAGTAAATGAGATAAAATATTTAAGTGCCTAGCATGTAACCTGGAATATAATATTTGTTCAAGCAATAATACCTATTGACATTATTTAGAAGATGGGAATACAAATTCTAAGTCGATTTAATTACTGAAAATAATTTTAATAGCTTACACATCTTCTTTCTTTTTACAGTTTCAAAATCACTCAAAGGTATTACTTGATTTCAAATACGGAAAGAATAGCAAAATAAGAGAAATGCTTTGATTCATGTTGCTACATATGATTGTATAAGTCTAAGTGATTTTTACATAGCTAAACAATCTTAGAGAATAGTGAAGCCTCAATG
>NW_006335242.1:0-368 GCF_000327345.1 Myotis davidii
ACTAACTGTTTTTGTCTGAGACTTCATTCTTCACTTTCGCTAGACAACAAACTCGGACTCTACATCCCATATGTTGGTTTCATAGGGAATACAGGAGAAATGACATGAAACAAGAAAGCTGTTTCCTCATTTTGAGAAGTTAATCCTCTCCATTTATTATAACTGATTATGCTCTTGTTTTCCTTTTTCATTACGTTCAACTTTATTTCACTCTTTCTCCCTATCACATTAATATACCCACCTCCACCTCAAATACACACACACATTGCTCCATTGGGAAATATTGGTCATAAGGAGGAAAAGTGTAATAAATTCAGGTTTTCTTTGGCTATTTATTTTTAACTCAAATTTCTTTAAAGGACTGTTTC
>NW_006335243.1:0-368 GCF_000327345.1 Myotis davidii
ATGAATGAGTAAATATTTTAAGGAAGAAATTCAACTCTCTGTTGAATTTGTTAACCACCATACTGTATTTATGGCTCCAGAAATATACGGCTGGAGTCTCAGAAGGGACAATTCTCAACAGTTGTCTGAAGTGCTGCTGGGTTTATGACCCAGTAACACACCGTTCTAGTAACCATCCATTGGTAATGTCCACTTGCCACAGGAGGAGTAGGTGTTACAAAAATACAATAAATAACAAAAGGCCAGCTTAGCCAACGCAATGGTTTAATCATGGTGTTGGGTCCAAGTTCCTCAGCCAGGGACTTGACCTCTTTGGCGCTGGGAATTGGAAAAACACAAGAGTGGCCATAGGTAGGTGGGTCATGCTT
>NW_006335244.1:0-368 GCF_000327345.1 Myotis davidii
AATAAAAATATATTTTTTAAAAGTTTCATGATAAACAGTGCACATTGCTAAGATAAGATGTTGTATATAATCTTTCTAAATTTTAATTTCTTCATTAACAAAATTAAAATAACATCCACTGTTGGGTTGTATAAATTAAGTAATGTATGTAAAACTTTTAGCATATTTAGGAGCTCAGTCAATGATAACTATTATTACTAATAATATCATTTCATCACTTTTAGAATCCTGAGGTCTTAGGGCTCATGAAACCCTTGAACCGCCTAAGATCAGAGTCTTAAAGAAACAGCAGTGTTATCTTGCTTGCTTGCATTTTGCAATAGAAATTTGTGGGGGTTATTATTATTATTATTTAATCCTCACCCAAG
>NW_006335245.1:0-368 GCF_000327345.1 Myotis davidii
TGTGAAGAGACAAGGCTAAGAAACAAAAACAGCCTGTGTGCTCCTTAGATATGGCGCATCCCCTTAGAACAGTTATTATGTTCAATACAGAGTGTTAGAAGTATACATGTAAAATTATAAGCAGACATCCTCAGGTGCCTGAGTTCTGTCCACCATAGACTTTTTGTAGAAACCATTTCCCAGTGGCCTGTAGCACTCAGATGATCTGTTCCATTTCTCAAAATCAGGTAGTATTCTTTGATGTCCATTAGGAATTCACAAGGCACATTTTATTCATCTGTTTAAACATCTGTTGGACTATGCTGCTCAACTTGATTTTGTGTCTTAACTCCCAAAGCTTTCGCTCTTAGATCTCTGACGCTGTGTGT
>NW_006335246.1:0-368 GCF_000327345.1 Myotis davidii
CAGCACCTCAGCGTCTTCCATGGCAAATGGTCTGTAATTATAACCCTTCCTTTCATATCCCTTACTCTTTGGGTACTTCCTGCATGTGGGGCTCTGTACTAGATGCCTCCAGGAAGACATGAATTCCCTACAGATGGAGGCTCGCAGCCAGCACTCGGACACTCACTGACCCCAACAGCCTGCAGAGCCAAGTCCAGCAAGTGTCTCTGGGGATGGGGAGAGTGGGAGTGATGGGTGGGAGGGCGAGACTCAGCCCTGTTCTCAAAGGGCTCACAACCCGGTGGGGGCATCGAGAGGCTAACACAATTCAAAGTGCTCTGTGAATGGATCAAAGAATGTTCCAGCCCTAACCGGTTTGGCTCAGTGGA
>NW_006335247.1:0-368 GCF_000327345.1 Myotis davidii
TGGGATTCACTTGACATTAGAGATCATAAATGTATTGCAGTAATAACCTTGTTGGATTCTACTACCCAGCTCCTCAAAACATTGTAATTTTGCAACCCTTATTATATGAAAACCATTAAAAGTTACATATGCTTTGTGAGCTGCTCTTATGTCTAAATGAAACTGTTCCTACATTGACAATAATACATTTTCACTTGTTCTTTCTTGGATGAAGAATGATGTATGTTCAGTTGCCTCCCAATGGTGGATTTTTATTTGAACCTAAAGAATAAGGGGCTTTCCCTCCCTCTTGGGAGCATGCCCGCACCTTTCCATCTCCCTCTTCCCTGCAGGCACAGTACCTTTGCCTTTCTCTCTCCTAAGCTCCA
>NW_006335248.1:0-368 GCF_000327345.1 Myotis davidii
TTTTGATTAGATGTTGTCCCTTAATTTTGGGGTTTGCACTCCAGATGTCTCGCAGGGAGAATTCAGAGAAATTACAAACTATGTCAGCATCATAAACCCAAAATCTTCTTTGTTTACTTTATATCTTTATATCTCATGGAGATTTCCATATTAGCTTAATGGATTGAGTAAGAACATATCAGAAAGGTTACTCTGTCTTTCTTGTTTGTGTTTGGGAACATTAATTATCACCTAAAAATGGTATGGACTTTTTCATATTTAGGAATAAATGCAATGTAATGTGTGTCCATAATGCAAGTAGAACTGAAAGATAATGATTTTTTTAAAACATAAACTTAGGCCCTGGCCACTGTGGCTCAGTTGGTTGG
>NW_006335249.1:0-368 GCF_000327345.1 Myotis davidii
TATACAATCACAAAAATAATGATGTGGTTCTATATTTGCCAATATGAAAAGAAATCTCAGACACACTGTTGAATATAAAAGAAAACAGATTAAAGAACAAATGATTGAGTTGTCTGAATTTTAAAGAACACTTTTTAAAAGATCATAGTATATTCCCATTTGAAAATACAGAAAATAATGAGTGTCTTTTAGGGGGAGAGCAGCAGAGTAAAAAAGCAAGTAATAAGGATATAATTCATTTCATAATACAGGAAGAATGTTCAACAAAATGTTAATCATGGTTACCAATAAATATTAGGGTTTAAAGTGGATCTCTCTTTTTTTTATTTTTTCTCATGGTTTTTCTGTATTCTTTCAATTTTTTATTA
>NW_006335250.1:0-368 GCF_000327345.1 Myotis davidii
AAAAAAAAATGGTGTGAAAAAAATGGCTCAGATCCAATAAATTTGATGAGGGTTATGCCACTTAGCAGATGAAAGAATTGGTAAAGATCTTCCATTAAGAAAGCAATTAATGAATGAATACCCTTGGAAGTTCAAAAGTTATGTGTTAAGTATAACACCGTGCATTGGCTACCAATCCCAAAGGAGGACTCCAAACACTTCTGCCCGCTGCGTTGGTATTGGAGTTTCCAAGGAAAACACAATGTGGCCAAGCACTCAATGGAACAACACGTAACTCATATATGGAGCTGATGTTGCTCTGTCTCTTCCAGATGTGAGTTAAGTGTTTTCCATGGGAATAACTGTAAACCTACTTTTGCCCCACCCTG
>NW_006335251.1:0-368 GCF_000327345.1 Myotis davidii
TTTTTTTTATGTGTGAAATATTGCATGCCTAGCAAGCCTTAAGTAGTTTAAGAGTTATTTAAATATTTTCCTGAATCTGAATCACACCTTATAAAATTCCAGGGGCTTACATTCATTTCCCCGCATGTGAACCCTCAGGAACCACTGCATGCTGGTTGTGGGATAAATTGCTTCAATTTGATTTTCTTTCATCTCTGGTCAAGAAAGGAGAAGATTTCTATTTTTGTTTTGTTTTTTGTCAAATACACATAATTCATCAAAAAAGCAGAAAAGGAGGGTTGAGGGCAAGGAGGAAGGAAAGAAGGAAGAAGAGGAGGAGGAGAAAAGATAGTGGAGGGAGAGGTAGTAGGTGGATGAAGTGGAAAGAG
>NW_006335252.1:0-368 GCF_000327345.1 Myotis davidii
CCCAGATTGGGAGACATCCTGCAGGCACTCCGGGCTGTTAAGATCATAAAAAACACACGAAAAGACTGAGAAAATGTCACCGATCCCAGGAACCTAAGGAGACAAAACGACTAAGTGCAATGTGGTTTCCAGGATGGAATCTTGGAACAGAAAAAGGATATTGGTGAAAACACTGGAAACTTCCAAATCCAGCCTAGAGTGTAGTTAATAGTCAAACCAGCATTCGCTTCTTAGTTTTGGCAAATGCATCATGGGATGCAAGAGGTTAACCTCAGAGCCACCTGGGTGAAGAGCACATAGGATTTCTCATGCTCCCTTTGCAACTTCTCTGTAAGCATAAAACTGTTCCAAAATAAACAGTTGATTTT
>NW_006335253.1:0-368 GCF_000327345.1 Myotis davidii
AAAAAATAATCTGGGCGCTCTCCTGAATAATAAACTTACTTACATAAATGGAAGGATCAAAAGTAAAAAAATAGTCTCCTCATGTGGAGAAATACACAAATTGGCTTCCTAGAACAAGGAAATACTCTGTCCTCTTTAGCTTTCTGAAGACTTTGTGAGGGACTGGTTTTGTTGGGGTTCTTCCCTTCTTTAAATGGACGGTAGAATTCACTAGTAACACCATCTGAGCCTAGTGCTTGTGGGATTTCAAACTACCAACCCAAATTCTTTCATAGCTATATAGCTAACAGGTTACCTATTTTTTTTCATCTTTTAAACATTTAGGTAATTTACATATATTATATTAGTTTCAGGTGTACAACATAATG
>NW_006335254.1:0-368 GCF_000327345.1 Myotis davidii
TGTGAGGTGTGTGGAAAGGGCTTCAGTCAGAGAGCATATCTTCAAGGTCATCAGAGGGTCCACACTAGAGTGAAGCCATATAAATGTGAGATGTGTGGGAAGGGCTTTAGTCAGAGTTCACGCCTTGAAGCACATCGGAGGGTTCACACAGGAGGGAAACCATACAAATGTGAGGTTTGTACGAAGCGCTTCAGTGAGAGTTCACGTCTTCAAGCACATCAGAGGATCCACGTAGAAGGGAGGGCCTATAAATGTGAACAGTGTGGCAAGGGTTTCAGTGGATTTTCAAGTCTTCAAGCCCATCACAGAGTCCACACTGGAGAAAAGCCATATAAATGTGAGGTATGTGGAAAGGGCTTCAGTCAGAG
>NW_006335255.1:0-368 GCF_000327345.1 Myotis davidii
AATAAAAGGACACACATGGAGGAAGTGACCCCTACCCCCTGATGCCTCTGTGGTGGTTGCCAAGGACTCACAAGCGACATCAGTCTAGAGGTGCAGCCTCATCCAAAAAAGCCTGAGAGGTTATTCACCCCCAAGAGCAGTCCAGGACATGGCTGACATGAGGGTACAAAAAGCCCCGCCCCACCCTGGCCGGTTTGCCCAGTGGTTAGAGGGTCGATGGGTTTGATTCCTGATCAAGGGGACATACCTCAGTTGCAGGTTCCCTGGCCCCAGTAGGAGCGTGTGCAGGAGACATTCACATGCAGGTTGCAAAATGTAGTTAAATAACTTCTCTAAAGTTTCTGATACAGTTTCATCCAGCAAGTGAT
>NW_006335256.1:0-368 GCF_000327345.1 Myotis davidii
GAGGACAGTGGGTCGGGATGAGTGCCCTGGAGACGTGGGGAAGCCCGGGAAACCACCTGCAGCTCTGAGCCACCGAGGACTACACACAGGTTCCAGAGACAAGCAGAGCAAGGAGCCCTCTGTCATGAGCAAAGGCACTACAGGGACACGAGGGCGTGCTGCCCACCTGAGAAGGGGCTGCCAGGCCCCCAGCCCCTCTTCTCCCCACCCTAACAGGCAATCCCGCTGGATGTGGGGGGAGCATGGGGGGCACCAGGGCAGACTGGAGCAAGAGAGAAGCAGCTCCAGCCAAAGGATTCTCTCCCAGCCCAGCTGGGGTCCTCTTCAGGAAAGCATCGGAACCAGGGAGGTTCTATGTCCCTACAGAG
>NW_006335257.1:0-368 GCF_000327345.1 Myotis davidii
TTCATAAATGGCATGCTTATATTATCTGGTCTCTCATTGACTCCTTTACTTTTAAATTATAAATAAGTTATTTCAACAGCATCAGTATGAGGCACTCCAGAAAAATTACAATGCAACAGCAAAGATAATTATGTACATATAACCATAACAAATGTAATACTCATGAAAATATTTCACATTTTGTGAATTCCAAAATGGATCTCAGATATGCAAATGCTGTTGGAAACAGGGACCTAATTAATTGCTTAATGTAGGTTTGTGGAAAATGTTCATTTAGTAAAAAATGCAATATTTTCAAAGAAAAAAGGAGGTATGGTTAACATATTTTATCAAACACATAGTATCAACCAAGAGAGAAAAATTTATAT
>NW_006335258.1:0-368 GCF_000327345.1 Myotis davidii
CATACATCACTGTATAAGTTTAAGGTATACAGCAGGATTGTTGGATTGATATACTTTGTTAAGTGATTATCCTACAATAGGCTTAGTTAATATCTATCATTTCATATAGATACAAAGAAAAGAAAAAAATTCTCTTTGTGATGAGAACTCTTAAGATCTGCTTTCTTAACGAGTCTCTTATACATCATACAGCAGTGTTCATTATAGTCATCACATTTCTAGTACTTATCTATCTCTTTTGACCACCTTTCTCCAATTCTCCTGCACCCATCTCCTGCCTTTGGTAACCACAAATCTCTTTTTATCCGAGTTACATGGGCTTTTTGTTTTGTTTCGTTTTAGATTCCACATATAAGTGAGATCATATG
>NW_006335259.1:0-368 GCF_000327345.1 Myotis davidii
CTTTCTCTCTGAAATGAATAAAAATATTTTTTTAATTGAATTTCCCATTCACCCATTTCTTCCACCCTAACCCCTGCTTCTGGCAACCAATCTGTTTTCTCTATCTGTAAGTTTATTTTCTTGTTTAAGATTACACATATAAGAGAGATCATATGGCATTTGTGTTTCTCTGACTAATTTGTTTCACTTAGCATAATGCCTGAGAGGGTCTATCTATGTTGTCACAAATGGCAAGATTCCATTCATTTTTATGGCTGAATTTTATATATATCTTCTTTATCCATTCATTCATTGGTCGATAATTAGGTTGTTTCCATATCTTGGCTATTATAAACAACTAGAGGCCCGATGTATGAAAATTCGTGCAA
>NW_006335260.1:0-368 GCF_000327345.1 Myotis davidii
ACACCGATCCAACAAGGTTCCTATCCTTGGACCAGTAACCACTAACTCTGCCTTAGTATTTCAGTTACCCCTTTGCATCAGAAGAGAACTCCCTGAAAAAAATGTTTTGATCATCTTGATCAACACCTCTGCAAATTTACTCTTGACCTTAAACCTGCTTCTAATTGGGCTAACTACGTTGTCACCCAAACAGCTCCCTTTTGGAACCCTGTTAGATTTTCAACAGGGCCCACCATCTCAGCAGTCTCCCCAACCACTGACACCTCTCAGTTCTGTTCAAGCAGACCCCACAGCTACTCAAGGTTTCACCCATGGCAGGATTGCACATTGAACTGACAGGCCTCATGCCATTGCCTTCCTTTCCACAG
>NW_006335261.1:0-368 GCF_000327345.1 Myotis davidii
ATTCCACGCTGCCCCCTGGTGGTCAGCACACATGTAACTCCTGGTTGGTCAAACTCCCACCAATGGGGGAAAATTTGCATATTAGCCTTTTACTTTATGGGATGGCCTACATATTATGAAATGTATCCATTTTCAATGTACAACTCATTTTTTTGGTAGATTTACTAACTTGTGTAACATTACAGTAATCACTTTGGAACATTTTCATCACTCAAGTGAGATCTCTCATACCCATTTACAGTTAATCCTTGTTCTACCCTTCAGCCTCGGGCAACTAATTTACTGTCTTTTTCTGTAGATTTGCCTTTTCAGAACATTTCATTTAAATGGACTTATTCAATATGTAGTCTTTTGTGTCTGGCTTCTTT
>NW_006335262.1:0-368 GCF_000327345.1 Myotis davidii
TTGCATATTATCTCTTTATTATATAGGATAAGTCACTTTCTGATATTTGTGACTAATGGAGCCACATATATGATATAATCCTTTTTTATGCAAATTGAAGTATACTACTTTGCATCTCATTGCTGATAAAATGTCTTATCCTTTACAGGCATGTGATAACTTAAACTTGAGTGATCACTTATTAAGAGCAGTATTGAATCTCCTGAGAAGGGAAGTTACAGAGCGTGGCCGTCATTTACAACAGTATTTCAACTTGTTTGTAATGTATGCAAATTTAGGTAAGAACTTTTTGTGTATTGTTTCATATTTATGTATTAAATGACAAAAGCACTTTATTTTTTATTGTGTTTTTATTGATTTGAGAGAGA
>NW_006335263.1:0-368 GCF_000327345.1 Myotis davidii
ACCACCCAAAGTCTAGTCTCCTTTCATCACTATAGATTTGAAACCCTTTACCCTCTTTAACCTGTCCTTACCCCCTTGGCCCTCTGGTCACCATTATACTGTTGTCTGTGTCTATAAGTGTTGTGTGTTTTTTTTATTTGGTTTGTTTGTTCATTTATAACTTCCTGTTTTATATCACACGTATGAATGAAATTGTATGGTTTTTGTTCTTTTTCATCTCACTTATTTTACTTAGCATGATGTTTTCAAGGTTCATCCAGTATTTTATCTTTGCTTATGGTTGAGTATTCCATTGTAGATATGTACCACATTTTGTTAGTTAATCATCCACTGAAGGACATATAGGTTGTTTCCATGTCTTGGCTATT
>NW_006335264.1:0-368 GCF_000327345.1 Myotis davidii
CTGCCTGTGTTTGGGTCTCCTCCGTGTTTTACTACAGCCCAGGCCAACTTCCCTTGACTACCAAACTCTCCTCCACTCTTAGTTAACATAAGTTTAGGGAGTCCCACTTAAGTCTTCCCTAAGAAAAACCTTACAGAGGTAGTTCACTGGCAGCCAAAAACAATGAACAATTCTCACACAAAGCCAATGTTAACAATTTCTCCTACCACAGCTTTCTTCCATGAATGGCAGATGAAAGGCAACTTAATACACCTTTCTTGGCCCTTACAAAACAACTTCTGTCCAAGGACTTAAGCCAGAAGATATTACCTTCATCTTTCTATGGGTTATAGCAAATGTTTGACTATAAATGGTTCCATTATATACCC
>NW_006335265.1:0-368 GCF_000327345.1 Myotis davidii
TGACATGAACTGATCATATATGTGCAACATCCACATGGGTCCTCTTTACATTGCCCCTGCTGGGGATGAGGAGGCAGGTGGAACTGAGCTAACATGAAACTCATTCAACCTCCTGTGCTATAATGACATGTACTGTCTTTGAGTCAGGAGACTTGTGCTTTTTGCCAGAATCTATGAAACTGTGGCTGGCTGACCTACTATAGCCCTTGCTGTTCTAGGCTGTTTTGTTGTAGAGGATGACTTGCTGGAAGAGAGAGGGCTTTCTAGAAGAGGAGGGCACAAGGGCCTTCCATGGGAAGGTTAGGGATATGAAAGGCTCTTATATCCGGTTGTGGGTTTTCTTGCACAAGTGCTGAGTGAGGAGGATA
>NW_006335266.1:0-368 GCF_000327345.1 Myotis davidii
GCCTTTGCCATTTACTTACATTAGGCCAGTCAATGGGCTTGATCTTTAAAAGGAGGGAGTTGGATGGATGGGGTTTGTGAGGTCCTCCCAGCTCTGACATTCTCTGATCACTGATCTCCATGGCCCTGTTTTCCTCCTACTCAGACATTTCTCTAGTATCTCCCCTGACACATAGCATAGCGCTGTGACACTAAATACATATTTATTCCTTTTATACAAATGAGGAGATTAATTCAAATACCACACGATTATGAATTTAAAAGAGGCAACCACGTGAGAGAGCTTAGCTTTGGCTGTGGGACATGGCAGCTGCCAATAAATGTTTACTTTTTCATTCCACTTGAAAATTCCTTTTTTTTTCCTATTTT
>NW_006335267.1:0-368 GCF_000327345.1 Myotis davidii
TGCTGGCCACCTCCTAATTAATTTCCTTGACATGTGCAAAAATCCATGCACGGGGTAACTAGTATCTTATATTTCTATTGGACAGTGCTGGTCTGGAAGAGCCAGAATTTTCTGCCTTTAAGTATAAATTGTTTCCTTGTCTCCTGACGTGGACATTTTTCTCTTGAAGCAAAATGCCAGTTGCTTTCCCTGTCCTCCCTTCCCTCATTTAAGAACTCTGCCCTTATATCTTCCTTAAGTCACTCTACATAGTTTCCCCTCAAGCCCCGGCTGCATGCAGTTACATCTTGGAATGCGTATTTTGACTTCAAATTCTAAAGAGGAGCTTCTTTCCTTTGGACCTCAGTGCTTTTTTAAATTATTTTTTT
>NW_006335268.1:0-368 GCF_000327345.1 Myotis davidii
CTAATTAATAAAGTTGTTTTCCACAGGGGTACAGGATAACAGTTCCAATAATGCTATAGATATGTACTTAAACGGAACAACTAAATAAATATGTGGCAGATGGTGGGAGCTAGATTTCTCACTATTGGAGTGGAAATTTATAGGTAAGAGGCTAGAAAAAGCCATGTAATAATGAATTAGAGTTGTAGACATCAGTAGAAAGTCATGTTTAGCTTAATGTAGATAAGATGGTTACATATAAAAATATTCGTAGATGTGTGTACATATACATATACATACACAAATATATGTTAGTATACACACATTTTCTTGCTCAGAGGGCCTAGAAGCAACAATACCCAGTAATAACAGGCACCCTTGGTTTCTAA
>NW_006335269.1:0-368 GCF_000327345.1 Myotis davidii
ATGTTAACTTCTGATAGTCACTCCCTCTGCAGTCTTTTAACAGTGAGGCTCTGGTAGCAAAGTCTGGAAAACTAAAGATGGGAAAAACATGGAAGAGAGTTGATTTGATTAAGGGTAGATGATAAACACAAAAGATAAAAACCTACTTTGTCTACCTCACAAGTACAAAGAAAATAAATTATCCCTCATTCCAATAGAGAAGGACAGGATGCCTTATGAGAGTTCTTTCACATCTCAACTTGGATTTAATATTTCTATATGATCACATCTCTGCATTTAACAATTGATCACATATTTACATATACTTTTGAGTTCAATTTTTGAGAGAATGATTAGTTCCTAAGTTTGAATAAAGATATACTATAATT
>NW_006335270.1:0-368 GCF_000327345.1 Myotis davidii
TAAAATACACTTCATTTTCAAAATGGAGCTATCAGCTGTCAAAGCATGTGTACAGTTTTTGGGGACACCCTGTATATACTATGCCCACTGTGGGCCAGTTGTGCAAAACACCTCCAATTTCTCCTGGCAAAAGATGCCATCAAGGCAGAAGGCAATTTTGGAGGTGGACGGGTAAACTGCAAAGGACTGATAGGTCTACAGAGGCCGTGTTTCTTCTCTGGGAAGAGAGCTGAGTGGGGCCTGGAAGGTCCTGAAGAACTCACAGTAGGAGAACTATCAGGAAGCAGCAAAGCCACCCAATGGTCTTTCTCTACGGAAAGATTTCCAATAGTTTTACAGCTGCAACCACTTTCTTTGCTTTGCTCACA
>NW_006335271.1:0-368 GCF_000327345.1 Myotis davidii
TATATATTAATTTATAATTATGCCAGTACCATATTGTTTGAATTACTATCCCTTTGTAATATAGTCTGAAATCAGCAGATGAAATGCTTGCAGCTTTGTTCGTCTTTCTCAGGAATGCTTTGGCTATTTGAAGTCTTTTGTGATTCTGGGCAAATTTTAGGATTCTTTTCTATTTCTGTGAACAATACCATTGTAATTTTGATAGGGATGTCGCTGAACCTGTAGATGGCTTGGGTAGTATACACATTTTAGGAATATTAATGCTTTAGATCCATGAATACAAATATCTTATTTATTCTTGTTTTCTTTTCATTTTTATATCAATATCTTATAGTTTTCTGTGTAAAGATCTTTCATTTCCTTGGTTA
>NW_006335272.1:0-368 GCF_000327345.1 Myotis davidii
TGTATGTATGTATGTCTGCGTATAGAGAGAAAGCATACAAGCATACACACACATACATATACACATTAATTTAGTTATTCTGTTCTTTAAATATATAGTACTTCAATTTTTTTCTCTTACTGTTATACTGCCAACAACCTCCATATCGTTGCATGTAACTATAGTTCAGTTATATTGACTACCTTATAATATTTCATTGAAAGGATCTAACACAGTTTGATTTTCAACTCTCCAAATAATGGCTACTTTGAATGTCTCCAGATTTTTAGTATCATTAACATTCTTATGTATGTATCCTATTGTATATGTGCAAGAATTATTTTTGGTAATGAGTTAGGTTCAACTTGAAATATAAAGTTGAACTCTTT
>NW_006335273.1:0-368 GCF_000327345.1 Myotis davidii
ATCTGGGCTAGGGCCCAGCTTTCTAATGTAACCCGGGAGTCATGTGCAAAGTGATACCAAGTGGTCCTGACCTCCTCTGGCACTGGACCAAAGGCTGTGGGGCGTGTGCAGACCCAGTTCCACTTGGAATAAATAGCACAGGTACCTCCAGTGTCCTTTTCCCTCTGTGGGCAAACCTGGAGATGACTGCCATGCCTGCCCTTCACACTCCACAGCCAGGTAGCATTGGAAGGATGCTATTTCTCCATCTCTCTCCACTGCAGCATCCACCTCTACACAGCCCCCATGTCTCCACCCTACATATTCCCCTTCTACCCCCACCACTCACACTTTTCTTTTTTTAAATCCTCACCTGAGGCTATTTTTCC
>NW_006335274.1:0-369 GCF_000327345.1 Myotis davidii
TTGCATGAATTTCATGCATCGGGCCTTTAGTATAAATATATTTGTTGTGGTTACCTAGTATTAAAATTCACTTTCTATCCTTTTGGAATCTAGTGTAAGATGTGGAGACAAGCAGGGCTCATTCCATGGCAGAGGCCAAAAGAGCCGGGTTTTATTTTCCCCCCTTGCAGCTTGAACTTGCAGCCCACGAATTTAAATCTGAGGTGAGTTACCTAAAGAAGCAGGGACAGTGTCGAATTCTTGTGGTGGTGGTGGCTGCGGTATCCAGCATCCAGTGGTGGTTGTGTCAGTAGTTGTAGCAGAGTTTTCTAAGGGGCAGGTGGGGGCAGTCCAGCTGTACCATCCAAAGTTCAGTGGTGATGGCTTAGC
>NW_006335275.1:0-369 GCF_000327345.1 Myotis davidii
TCTCTTCTTATTCATGCACTCCACCAATGTAAAGCAGGTGACCTCATAGAATGGTGGAATAGTCTATTGAAAACCAAATTACAGGGCAGTTTAGAGATAATACCCTTAAAAGGGGTATGTGAGATTTTATTTTAAAGGATGGAGTATATGTTTTGAATCAGTGACCAATATATCATTTTCTTTTATATCTAGAATGTATGGGTGTGGGGATCCAGGAATGGAAGATGGAGTGGCATCTCACTCAGTAACCCACTTGTAGAACTGTTGCATTCCTTTCCATAATTTAGATGCTACAGATTTGAATTTCCTACTTCCCAAAGGAAAGGTGCTTTCATCAGGGACACAACAGTGGGTTCATTGAATTAGAAT
>NW_006335276.1:0-369 GCF_000327345.1 Myotis davidii
ATGTGGAGTTTCCTTCATTGCTTTGGTGGGTAAGAACAAGCTCAGGGGAGACCTGGTCCAGCCAGCAGAAAAATGCCGGTCCCACCTCCGTGAGGACATCTTGATAAGAGGCTTCTACCTGAGACCTGGAGAGTCCTAGACTTGCTCTTTTGGAGCTGAGTGAATTCACAAAAAAGCACTTCTCTCCTCAGGCCTGGGACAGTACTCTTCCTGGATAATGAGTAGGGAACGTGTTTGATTGCCTTCAGTAGTTTTCAAAGAAATGTTGCCACCATTTTCTTTACTTTCATCTCCTTGTCCTGTTTGCAGAGAAGTATCTTGGGGAGTCCAGGAGGGTGTCCACATTTGCCTCTGTTAGGGTTCCTATTG
>NW_006335277.1:0-369 GCF_000327345.1 Myotis davidii
TTGCAGGTGGAGACTGTCCCTGTGGCCTCACTTTTATGGGGGTGTCTCACAGACGGACAGCAGGTAGAAGGCCCCCAGGGTGTGGGGGGGGCTGGCAGTGACGGGGACCCACAAAAGGGGCATTTGGGGGCAGCAGTCAGGGTCCCCCCGAGAGGGAACCGAAAGAGGAACCAGCCACGAATGGAGCTCGACCCTCTGATGCCAATGCCAACCCCGTGTCAGACCTGGGTGAGGGCCTGGAAGATTTGAATAAGGGTCCATGCGTTTAGTATCGTCTTTGCACACCTTATGCTCGAAATAGAAAAATGAAATCGAGCCCAGGCCGGTGAGGCTCAGGGGTTGAGCGTCCACCTAGGAACCATGAGGTCA
>NW_006335278.1:0-369 GCF_000327345.1 Myotis davidii
CCCCCCACCTCCTTTCTTCCACTATCTCCAAAAATCAGTGGAAAGAGTATCCTCTAGCATATCCTTAAGATATTCTAGAAAAAGAAGGAAGGGTTTTATGGCTTCAGACTGTGAGTAAAAGGAATGCTCCATATTTCTAACCTTTTACTCAATGACTCATTACCTTAGTCATTAATCTCTCATGTGTGACAGGGCTATTTGCCTGGAGAAAAATACAAGTGTACTACATCATTGAATTTCTACCATCTATTATGGATGTAATATTTTCAAATAATTCCAGAAGGTTAGTTAAGCATGACCTCCCGTAACTGAACCTATGGTGAATATTCGTCATGACATTTCCCTTCCAGGTGGAGTTTCAGTGCATCT
>NW_006335279.1:0-369 GCF_000327345.1 Myotis davidii
CTGTCCTTCCCAGTTTACAGTCTCCCAGGGGCAGCGGCGAGAGAGGAGCAGTGTGCCTTGATGCCTGCGGAAGCACCCAGCACTGGGTGAGCACAGGGGAAATACTCAGGCAGCGCTCTGTCCCTCGCTCACCCTGGCCCAGCCACATCTTTGCAGCTTCCCTGAGGCTTCTGAGCACATCAGTAACGCTAGAACCCCATCTGGCTGAAAAGTCAGCCATCTGGAGATTTGGAAATATGGGGAAACTTCTAATGACTGACTAATTTCCCCCTCCCCCAGTTTTTCAGCCAGATGTTTGATGTCATTCAGGCCCATCTACAGCAGAAATAGCAGTTTATTGAAACTCTTTTTCATATTTTTAATTTCCCT
>NW_006335280.1:0-369 GCF_000327345.1 Myotis davidii
AGAATATGAGAAAATGAGAATGAATGAGATGGGGGGCTGTGGGGGGTGGCAGGGGTTTGGAAAGTCTTGTACATGCCTGGTGTTTGGTTCTTTCCAGAGATTTGTTTGAAAGTTCACATCCAGGGTTAATCTGTGGCTGTACCTACAATACATTATTACAAAAATATTCCACTCGGATTTAATCCTCATGGGGGATGGTGAATGAGCATTTGTTGAATTAAATTCTCTGAACTGAGTTGGAAATCCTTCTGTAACTCGTTTATAGAGAGCCCCTGAGTTATTTTTCAGGCCTAAGCCATCTAAGTTTGAAAAGCCTAGTGAATAACAATTGTATCTTCAAATGCCTTGTCTATGTTTTCTTTCTATGCC
>NW_006335281.1:0-369 GCF_000327345.1 Myotis davidii
TAGGAGTCGAAGACTTTAGATTGGTTCAGGACTGATAGAACCACTTTGCCATCAGCAATTTCTTTATGCCAGAAAAGAAGTTTGTGTCAGGTATGCTATATTTCCTTCAGACAGTCTATCGTGGTTTTCCCACCTTATCTTTCCACAATATAATGAAAATAGCATGTCTTTTAGAATAAAAAGTGCCTTCAACTCCAAAAAAAGTGCTTATTATGCATGGGCCTATTTTTTAATCTTTAAAACTAATGACAACAAAAATTCAGCCTGATTTCTTCATTGGGATATCATGTGAATTAATGTGATTTAAAGTTTGTAATATCCTATATCATAAAAAAGATAATATGCAAATTGACCCTCACACCCTCGCAT
>NW_006335282.1:0-369 GCF_000327345.1 Myotis davidii
TTGTGGCCCCACCCCATAACAAAGAAACAGAACCACTGGTATAGATCAATGCATTATTACAAAATGAGCACACTTGTGTAACTACACCACTTGAGTAACCATTGTGTTCAAAAAATAGAACATGATGAGAAACCCTATTGTATCCCTTCTCCTAAGAAATAAATGTTTTATGTTAACAGAACCATCTTTTCATTTTTTCTTTCCAGAGCGTATTCCTGGGACCACCTCCCTTTTCGTTTTACTGTTACTTAAATTTTCTCCCTAATCTTTCTCCCTCCGACAACAAAAAAATAATGTCAGCTAGCACTGGCCAGTCTCTTCCCCATAGCCTGGTAGGAAGGAATGGCGTGGGACAAAGTGATGACCTGC
>NW_006335283.1:0-368 GCF_000327345.1 Myotis davidii
TCCACTGAGCCAAACCGGTTAGGGCTAGCTCTTCCAATTTTTTTACCTACTTGTCCTCTATTTAATTATTTACATATGTATACTTCAGTGTCATCATTTAGAAATTGGGATTAAAAAGTAGGGTGTCTGTAAAGATTACATGACATTATTTACATATTACAATTAGCAAAATGGCATATAATGACACAAAATTGTTCATTACTATATTACTTAAGACTAGAGGGCTGGTGCACGAAATTCATGTACGGGAGGATGCCTAGGCCTGGCTGGCAATTAGGGCCAATCAGAGCTTTCTGGCTTCCACCCAAGACATTATTTTGTTCCGCACCACCCCATGGTGGTCAGCACACATCATAGAGAGTGATCAA
>NW_006335284.1:0-369 GCF_000327345.1 Myotis davidii
GCACAGCATAGGGATAAAGACTCATGCATGCTCACACACTCACATAAATCGCACATGCAGGGTATTAGTCAAAGGAAAGTCTACAGTTTTGGAGACTAGTGTTGAGCATGAGCGCAGAAGCTGGAACAGCATCTCAGAGGTCCCTGTGGGACAGGCACCGCCCCTTAGTTTCTTGAAGGTGTTGAAAACTGAGCTGGGAATCTGGGGTGATAACAGGGCCACAGGGGGCAGGGGAGTTGGTGCAGTGGCTATTTGCCATCAGTTACAGAAGTAGTGTTCATGTTTGAAGCATGCATTCAGCAACAACTTTGCATGGCTCTGTGTACCTGGTGAATATCAGCCTTGTGCACACTCACTCTTGCACACCCA
>NW_006335285.1:0-369 GCF_000327345.1 Myotis davidii
TTTTTTTTCCAGTGGTCCCTCAACCTTCATTATTTTACAACTTGGAATTTTTATCAACTATTTATAAAAGTACATTCTAAACCCTCTAAAAACACATTAAGAGAAGGTGGAAAACACTCAGTATCAAAACTGCGTATAATTATTCTGTGCGCAAGTAATTAGTGGAAAGTTGAATCAAGGGAGGCATTAATTGTCTTTATAAACCTCACATTTATTTACTAAAGGGTCAATTTTAATATCCTATTATGTGAAATATATCACAAAAAGAAATTTGGACAAATCTCAGAGGGGAGGCAGGGGTGAGAGGATAGGAAAGGAGAGATTAACTAGGGAATGTATATGTATATATGCTTAGCCCATGGACACAGA
>NW_006335286.1:0-369 GCF_000327345.1 Myotis davidii
CTATTCATCTACTCCAGCATTTATTTTATTTTTATATAAAATATATTAAACATTTTTATTGTTTTATATTTATTGTAGACAGTATTACAACTGCCCTCCCCTATTTTCTCCATTTGCCACCCTCCACCTGTTCTTGTGCCAACCCAGGCCTTCCTCACCCATTGTCTGGTGTATCCTTTATAATAAAGAGTTAATATGCAAGTTGACTGTCATGCTTTTGCACAAGATGGCAACCCCCAAGTGCTCACAAGATGGATGGCCGGGGAGGCCTGTTAGTGGCGACCAGGTCAGCAGGGGATGGCAGTGGGGGGGAGGCCAGGCCTACAGGGAAGGGAGGACAGTTGTGGGTGATTAGGCCAGCAGGGGAGG
>NW_006335287.1:0-369 GCF_000327345.1 Myotis davidii
AATCTGTGCACCGGGCCTCTAGTATTAAAATAAATTCAGTGTGAGTGTACACAATATAAACTATGAGGAAACTATGGCTAACAAGAAGGAAGTGATTAAATGGGTTACATAGCATAGCAAAAATTTATGAAATTAAAACTAAATTTTAAAATGAATGAACTTAACATAGTGGCATCACCTGTTACAGACAATGTCTGGGATTTAAGGTAAAACCTTTTCTGATCATGATGTTTTCCTCCCACCTTCAATAGTGTGACATTGGCATTTCTTCATTCTTATCTGAAGGCTGTCAGTGTTAGCCTCATCTTTTACTCAGTTGATTCCATTGTCAGTGGAGACAGGGCAGTTGCCCTCCTCTAACTGGGAGAT
>NW_006335288.1:0-369 GCF_000327345.1 Myotis davidii
AATTTGCATATTACCTCTTTATTATATAGGTTGTGAGCCTGAATCTGATGGAGGCAATATCCCCCAGGAGTATTGGAGAAACTGGCTGTGAACAAAGTCACCACACAGCAGAAAGCAAAGCCAGAAGTTGGAGAGAGAAACACACACTAACTTTGATGGCATCACTAGAGGTGCTAGATCTAGCACTACCTGAAGGGAAAACACTCCTGGTTACAAGAGCCTCAACAGAACTCTTTTGGCTCCAGAAAGTGTGAGTTGGATTTTTGTGATATGAAACTAAATGCACAGGTAATTAAAGAGTAGGAGAGGCCAATGTATCTTATTAAGAGTAGATACAAATTCAACGCACTTCCCGTTAAAATACCAATG
>NW_006335289.1:0-369 GCF_000327345.1 Myotis davidii
GATTTGAGGATCTGAGTTTCCACCTCCATCCTGAAGCTTGGAACAGCATTTCCTAGGACAATATTGACATAGAAGACTGGATATGTTTGAGTGGGTTTGATTTCTCACAGTAGGGTGAAGTAGAGGAAAAAAACGAGAAGAAAAAGATCTCTAATGTTTGTGACTATTTAATAGACTGGTTCCACACAGAGAAACACGACACAACACACACCACACACCAGCAGGGCACACAGTGGGGAAGGCTGAATATAGAGTGCAAGAGACAGTGGCTGACTCTATCTAACAAAACCTCTTCACATGGAAATCTGAGGCAGGGGAATAGAAGTTCCCCCAAACTGCAATGTAGTGCAAGACATAGCAGTTTACTTG
>NW_006335290.1:0-369 GCF_000327345.1 Myotis davidii
TCTAGTATATAATAAGTAAGTACAAAATCAATTTAAATCTTCTGTCAAACTTTTCTTCCAATAAATTCTCTATATAACAAAATATGATGACAAGAGTAATTTAAAATTAACAGTACAACTATTGATTTTCAATTATAAGTAAGTTTTGTTTCTTTCACCTGATGAATCACCTTTGATATAAAAATGAAAATTAAATGCAAACAATAATACATTTTATTAAATTAAATACATATTTGTTTTATCTTTTTATGTTCCCCAAAACATTTGGTAAGCTAACAATGAAGCACAAAAGCTCTGACACATTTTTCTTTACCTACTAGTATACTCCTGATTTAGCACTTGACTTAGCAGTAATCACAGGTAATTTTA
>NW_006335291.1:0-369 GCF_000327345.1 Myotis davidii
TTGATGTTTCTCTCTCTGAAATCAATAAAAACAGGTTTTAAAAAAAGATTTTGCCTCTGGAGGCAGGTACCTGGCTCTCTGGTACATCTGTGGCTTTTTCCCGGTCCCAGAAAGGCGGTGATACTAGGTCTGAGCAGCTGCAGAAGAAAGATTCCAACCTACCACCTGCCCCCCAGGGAGAAGTGGTGAGGGCTCACTACTGAGAGGGTTCAGGTCGGGCTAGGGTGGGCGGTCACCAGCCAGGGATACTGCGGGGGAATTTATGTAATTCAGCCCCTCCACTGTGTCAGATACAAGCCTTTCTTCAAAGGAACTTAGAGTCTTTTTTATTATTCATTTATTTAAATACATTTTTATTGATTTCAGAGA
>NW_006335292.1:0-369 GCF_000327345.1 Myotis davidii
AGTATGATTACTGGTAGGACAACATAATAATAAATGACTCTGCATAAGGTTCAATGCACAAGTCAACTAACTATGACGTACATTTTGCTTCAAAGATGTCTAACCTGAATCTGATCCAGTGTTTAGACCTGTGTCCAGTTTCAAAAGAATACAGTGCACGGAGGAACAAATTGAACAACACTAAAAATATTGAAGCAGAAAAATCCAGTTTTCAGTATGGGCTATAAAACAATGACCTTGTTTTTAAGAAATCACTAGTAAAGAAATATTTATATTATTTTTAAGTGTCTAAAGAGATTTAAGAACCTAATGTAATGTATGAATCTTGAGTGAATAATGTTCAACGAACTTGAATATGAAGTGCTTACC
>NW_006335293.1:0-369 GCF_000327345.1 Myotis davidii
CTCTCTCTCTCTCTCTGAAATCAATTTAAAAAAATGTTTTAAACTTTACTTTGAAAAAAAAGTTGAGTATTTGAGGAAGAGAGGGCAATGAATGTCAAAATAACATGGACTGCCCATCCTCATTGCCAACAACAATAATAGAAAACATTTATTGAGTGTGTAATACAAGGCAGGTACTGGGCTAAGTACTATATGTGAACGCTCTCTTTAATTCTCTCATGCTCCATGAGGGTCAATCCTATTATCACCTCCATTTTACAGATGAAGAATCTGAAGCTTGGCAAGCATGTGGGACTTGCCAGAGACCTATGGTTAGTAAGCAGCAAAGCTTGGATTTCAGCCTTGGTAGTCTGTCAATGGAATTTAAAT
>NW_006335294.1:0-369 GCF_000327345.1 Myotis davidii
GTATATCCATGGTATCCTGTTGCACTCAACAGTTAGAACCTCCTGGAAAGTAAAAAGTAGGAGAAACTAACTTCATTCCTTGTCCCTCGTGAGCATCCTGACCCATCTTCCTCTCAATGTGCTCACTGTTTTGGCCTTGACAGTGTCTTTGGTACCTCTTCCAGACCTGCTTATCCTTCCTCTACGTACGTTCCATAGTTCCAAATTACTTCCAATCTTTCATTTCCTCTTCCCACCTCTGCCCATTTAAAACTAAGCCATGATAAGAGTATTGTATTAGCTTACTCATGTAAAATATTAGAACTTTCTAAATACTTAAGTAATTTGTTATTAAGGGATGTTATTTTTGAATGATAGGCTGACTCTTAT
>NW_006335295.1:0-369 GCF_000327345.1 Myotis davidii
TTATAGGTGATTCAGGTGAAATACCTTCAGCAAAAAAAATATGCAGTGACATACACATGGAAACACTTCTCCCTATGTTGGAACATGCAATATAGACACATAAGGTCCCAACAGAAACACTAACAAACAGAACAAAAACAGTTGGGGGATATCACATAAAGGAGGTGATGAAATGTATGAGATGTAATTCACACTACGACTTCACATGTTTTCTTACACAACTGTTAAATCCTAACAGAGAAACGACATGTCCCACATGTTTAAAAAATTTTCACATTTGGACTCTTTTGTGCAGAGAAGATTTACAAATTTGGCTGAGAGATATCTTTTGGGGCATGCTAGTGTTTTGGACAGGTTCAAGCCTTGGAC
>NW_006335296.1:0-369 GCF_000327345.1 Myotis davidii
TTCCTCCATGTCTTACTACATCAACAGGGTTACACTAAAAGAACTGTAAGATGCTCAGTCTTTCTGAGGAGTACTCAGAGAAGCCCAAAGGCAAAGGGTAAATAAAACAAGTACACTGGAGGAATGCGAAGCTGCAGGCACCTGCGTTACAGCCAACATAAACAAGACCAACTCGTAGCCAGGCTAGGATGAATCTTCACATTGAAGTCCTATTTACCTGTTTCTATTACCCAATATATCATGGTTTTCAACAAAAAGACAAGAAAAAAAACACTGTCTAAAGAGACAAAGCAAGCATCAGTTCCAGATTCAGAATGATGCACACATGTAATTATTAGACAAGGAATTTAAAATAACTATGATTAATAT
>NW_006335297.1:0-369 GCF_000327345.1 Myotis davidii
GGGCCTCTAGCCTTTTATAATTGTTTCCCTGACCAAGTTGCTTAACTTTTATAGGCTTCAGTTTCTTTTTATATATAAAATGAATGATAAATATATTTATCTTGAAATGTCACATCAAAGATTAAATGAGCTAAAATGTGTAGAACCTTATCAATAATAGTTGACATTTACTGAGTACTTAATATGTATCTGAAACTTTTTTATGTATTTTGAAGTAATAACTTATTTAATCACAACCACAATAAGAATAGTACTTAAATTCATATTTTATAGGTGTGGAAATTAAGGCACAGAATAAAGAAGTACCTTGTTCAATGTTCAGATCTAAGTAGTGTTTAGAGCCAGGAGTCAAGTCTAGGTAAGCTGGAC
>NW_006335298.1:0-369 GCF_000327345.1 Myotis davidii
GAGGGGCAACTGAGAGATCACAACACTGAGCATCGCTCACCTAGATTACCCACAATGCTTCAGGAATACATTTTGAGCAGCGTGAATTCGAGCAAACTTTTATATAACACTGGATCACACAGTGCTCTGACATTTTACTACTTAGCTCGTTTAAGTTTCACCACTGTGAAGAGGACTGACTGGCACAGTTTAACCAGGTGTTCTCCTTAAAAAAACCAGCAACTATCTCCACTGAACAGATGAGGAAGTTGTAGCAATGCTCCCATTCAAAACCAAACAGCCTGGCTCCAGATTCCAAAGTTTTTATTGTGTTATGTTGCCCAAATCTAAAAAGGATTGTCTTAGGGTTAGATGGAGAAACCATATTCT
>NW_006335299.1:0-369 GCF_000327345.1 Myotis davidii
ACACACACACACACACACAGTATATCAGCCAGGGTCAGCCTCACCACGGTAAAAAGAATCCTCAACATTCAGTGGACTGACAAACTGAAGGGTTCTTTGTCTCTCATATTTAATACCTATTGCACTCATTAAATATTGCCTTGATTGTGAGTTTTCCTAAGTTATATGCCTTGGCCTTCAAGGTCATACTTCTTTCAGGAACTGTGACTTACACATTTGTATGTGACTGAGGTGACCCCCTTTACAGTTCCTGGTACAAACAGCATACTCCAACTGAGTCCTGGAATTGATAGTAGCTGAAAATTCTTTCCGATTTCCAAGGCCTCAACTCCTTTGCCTTTATATATCCAGAGATATATGATATGTAGG
>NW_006335300.1:0-369 GCF_000327345.1 Myotis davidii
TCTTTCCTTCCCGTTCTGTTCTCTGTTCTCTTTCCTAGATTTCTGCCCTGGTTGAGCTATCCACTTGCAGCTACTTCCCCTGCCGTGCTTCCAGTGTCATGCATCTCTGGTCATGGCTGTGCAATATAGGATGCAAAAGAGTGCTGGGCGTGTGTGCTGCTGGCATCCCTTGGTTCGTTGCCGTTTTCTGCAGGCTGTAGTGAGAGCCGCCCCGTGTCAGTGTTCTCTGACAGGTGGTTTCCCCAAGGAAGGGTACTAGCGGCTCTCTGTGAACAGAGTCTGCAGCGCGTGGTTGCCTGTTGACATCTAGGTGTCCTTCATTGCCACTCACCGACAGTGATGTTGTGGTCATTCCCTGTTGCGTTTGTG
>NW_006335301.1:0-369 GCF_000327345.1 Myotis davidii
GATTCCAGGATGAGAAATGAAACCGTGAGAAACCTCCTCTCTGCTGGTGTCGATGATGTTTTCTGATTTTTAGCCGAATAAAGTGATGTCGGAGGTCGTGAGCGCCCTGCGGCTGGGGGCGGTGACCTGGGGGCGGTGACCTGTGTGCGCCACGCGGGGGAAGGGACCCGGCCTCCAGGTGAACATCCGGAGCCTCTATTGTCACCGTGTCATTGGGCGTCTTCGCCTTTCCTTCCGGCAGGTGGAGGTGGGGCCGGAGGCAGCGGCGAGCGTGGGCCGGAGCGGTACCCATCACATCCATCCATTCATCATCCACTGGGGACAAGGCGTGTGCCAGGTACTGTGTCAGGGGCCCATGCAAAACCCGGT
>NW_006335302.1:0-369 GCF_000327345.1 Myotis davidii
AATACAAGAATAAACTCTGTTTCACATACAACTGTTAACTACATTTGCCCCACCCTATATAGATCTTATTTTTCTGAAAATTGTTGGAAAGAAATGTTTTCCAAAATCAATGTGCAATGGAATTTTCTATAATGCTCCCCTGCTCTAAGCTGGGTTTTGGTTGAATCCATTTTATTATAAGGTTAGTCTAGAATTTCTGCCCATAAACTCTTTGGACAAATCTTGCTTTATTCCAGATTTTACCCTCTAGAAAGTAGTGTTATGACTTATATGCTATGCCAGCACAACCCAGGCCGACTCTGCCTTCTTATGTTCACCAGCAATTATATAGGTTAAGACACAAGTAACACTTCCCAAATTAACACTACT
>NW_006335303.1:0-369 GCF_000327345.1 Myotis davidii
GGCTAATTCCTGGGGCTCCCTGAGCCTGGAAAAGACACCCCCAAAACCCCAGGGCTACTGGAGACACTGCCCAATGACCCTTCCCGATCCGGACACTCCCCCCAGCTCTGAGCTGGAGCCTGACCCGCCCTCAGCAGCTACAAAAGGAGAAAATTAGGCAACATTGGGGGACACGTTGGGGGACCCCAAAGCCAGGGACCGGCTTACCCGATGGCACGAAGCTCTCCTCCAGCCACCAGCCTCGGTTCACCCCGATTCCTGGCGCCTCCCCATCCGACCGTCCCCCCAAATAGTGATCCCCGAGGGCCTGCGGGGAATGGATCCTGATTGTTTGCCGAGTCCCTTAAATACCAACCCCTTCCTGTCTGG
>NW_006335304.1:0-369 GCF_000327345.1 Myotis davidii
CTCTAGTCATTATATGTTTACCCAAACCCATAAATACACATCTTCAAGTGTGAACACTAATATAAACTCTAGATTTTTATTGATTATAATGCATCAATGTATGTTAATCAATTGTAGCAAGTGTACCACTATAGTGAGGGATATTGGCAATGGAGGAGGCTGTGCAGGTGTGGGGTATGAAGTACATGATAAATCTCTGTACCTCCCTCCCAACTTTCCTGTGAACCTACAATTACTCTAAGAAAGTATTTTTTCAAAAATACAAATGAAAGAAAGTAATGCTATCTGGGTATCTGAGTTACCAATAAATCATACCAATAAGATTTTGTGTTCAATACAATCTATACTAATAAAAGGGTAATACGCTAA
>NW_006335305.1:0-369 GCF_000327345.1 Myotis davidii
TCTTCCCAGAGGTGCTGGCCAGGGAGGTCTCCCACCCCTCTGCCCCCCAGGCCAGGGCAATAGGAGAAGGAATGTGTGGGGAAGTCCCACGACAGTCCACCCGCCTGCCCTGTGCTAGTCACAGCTCCTCTCCAGCTTCTAGTCTAGGCATTTTGCGAGGCTGAGTTAGTGGTACCTGCTGGAGTCAGTGGCCCTCAGTCCCCAAAGCTAGGAGAGGGCTTCCTTCATGGTGCCCTCCTTGCTAATCCCCGTGTCAGCAAGATCCCTTAGCAACAAGAGCCATCACTGGGCAGTGGGGAAATAACCTCCTAAAGGGAAACCCCAACTTCCTGAAAAATGGTGATTACAGGACAAGGATCTGGAGGCAGA
>NW_006335306.1:0-369 GCF_000327345.1 Myotis davidii
GACATCTTACACTAGAAAAGTATAATGATGGTGACCCTAATTCATTTAAGTGTCCCACTTTTAGGTTCACACACTAGGACAATAGACATCCTTTAAACAAACAAACAAACAAAAAATGATCGGTATATTTATCAGTTCTTTGCATGTGATGATTTGATTATTTTGCTGAATAAAGAGAGTATGAATGTGGATGTAAATGTTAGTGTTTTATAGAATGTGAACAGATGTTCCCTGGAGTTTGTTATGGGAGCTAACCTACTTAATATAAACCAAACACATTTTAAATAGGGAGATTTAAGAGAGGGAACCAAGATGGCGGCATAAAGTATACGCCTTTACGTGCTGCCTCTCACAACCACACCAAAACTA
>NW_006335307.1:0-369 GCF_000327345.1 Myotis davidii
GAAAGTAGGTAAGTGTGCTCTGAAAAAGCTTTACATTCCTTTTTCTTTTTTATTGAGGTTCTCTGTTTCTCTTTCTACTTTCCCTTTTCTGAGGTGAGAAGCATCATAGTGAAGTAGAACACATTCTACATGTTAACGCTGGCTAAATATCTGAATAACTTAGATGGAGTTTGCATTTATTATATATATATATATATTCTCCAGAAAGTATGGCTTTAAATCATTGGCTCCCCAAAAATGACTGAATATTTAAAATAATCTAGAAATTATATTTTTAAAAACACGTGGAAGTATATATTGCTAAATATGTGTTCAATGTTAATAAACTAAGGAAAGCATTTTGGGGAAACTACAGCTGCAATTTAGGTT
>NW_006335308.1:0-369 GCF_000327345.1 Myotis davidii
GAGCCCCTGCCCCTTCCAGTCAGGGTTCTAATGGGTTGATAGTTTTCTGTGCTGGCCACGTTGGTTCCAAAGATCCTTTGGAGGGGGTCAGGGGAGACCGCCTCAACTGGGAGCTCTGAGCAAAGCAGCTGTAAGAATAACGACCCTAGAGGTGCTCCCGGGCCCTCGGCCACTTTCCCACAGGAGCCTGGTGCCACTGCTGCAGTTCTGTAAGGGAGGAGGGGGCCTTCCGG
This sequence comes from Myotis davidii, assembly GCF_000327345.1. Taxonomy (NCBI): domain Eukaryota; kingdom Metazoa; phylum Chordata; class Mammalia; order Chiroptera; family Vespertilionidae; genus Myotis; species Myotis davidii. The sequence continues at coordinate 234 of NW_006335308.1, forward strand.
CTGTCCTGTCTGCCTGTGCAGGCCCGTCTCAGATCCCTGCTTATCGAACAGTCCTGACCTACTAGTAATGTCTCCCCTTCAGGAGCAGTCTGGGCATTGAAAGCACCTGGGAGCCGAAACCGGTTTGGCTCAGTGG
>NW_006335309.1:0-369 GCF_000327345.1 Myotis davidii
AGAGAAGAGCAGGAGAGATCTCATCTTATAAATGTACCAATGCTATGGGATTAAGACTCCATCCTTATGACCTAATTTAACCTGTATTAAATCCTAAAAGATGTATCTCCAAATAGAGTCACATAGGAGATTATGGCTTCAACATAATGAAGGGAGGGGGCAAAATTTGGTTCATAGCATCAATACTATTGATTTAAAAGATGTCTATGCCCTAGCCAGTTTTGCTCAGTGATTAGAGCATCGGCCTGCAGACCAAAGTGTTCTGGATCCGATTCTGGTCAAGGGCATGCACCTCAGTTGCAAGCTTCTCTTCAGCCTGGGCCCCTGTCAGGGTGGGTGCAGGAGGCAACCAATCTATGTATTTCTCTC
>NW_006335310.1:0-369 GCF_000327345.1 Myotis davidii
ACAATAAAGATTTAATTTAAAAAAATAAAAGGATCTAAAGAGACAATAAAAAAGAATCTGAGCACATTTCTGAGCTATGAGATATATATATATGTATATATATATGTGCATGTATATATTAGATGAACCAATTTGACTTGGTTTGACAACTTAATTCATCAGTATTTTACTATTTTCAAAAGTTAAAAATGTTAATTTTTCTCTTATGTGGAGTGTGTGCATGTATTTTTATCTGTTTGTTCAGGTGGAAGAGTAAAAGCAACCTCTGTGTGTGAATGTGTGTATATGTCCATGTGTATGTGTTGTGTATCCCAATAACTCCTAAGGGCATCAGAATATAACTTTTAATTAATTTATTTTTATCGATTT
>NW_006335311.1:0-369 GCF_000327345.1 Myotis davidii
TTTTTTTTCTGTTTTACCACTCACCGTTCCCTTTCCCTTATAGATTATTCTTCAGAAAGAGAGAACTACATGCCTTTGTCCTAGTATGCCATGTTATTGGTGCCCCTGTACTTGTTCTCTCTATCTGCAGCTTTGCCTTCATATTGTCCAACCGGTGGCGATTCAAATCTTACTTATCACTCAGTATCTCTTTAAAGCCTCTCTCTCATATAGGCTTGCTAAGCTGTACTACAAACAGTCCTTAAGATACAGCTGTCTTAAATGCCTTACATGCATCACCTCGATCCACTGGAGTTTGTATTCCACATCTGCCCACTTTATTAACTTAGCTCTGTCCTCCTTCAATGCAAAGACTTTGACTCTTTGTCT
>NW_006335312.1:0-369 GCF_000327345.1 Myotis davidii
CCCCTCCCAGCCCCTGTGAACCCAGACCCAGGGGTTCAGGCAGAGACCCCCAGATGCTCGGGGAGAAGGGCCATCTATGCCTTGTCCCACCAGGGGAAGAGGGGGCAGTGGGGGGAAGCCTCTGCTCTCAAAGGACCTTCTCACTCGGTCCCTCCCAGGGAGAGGGGCTGGTCCCTGCGGGGCCACTGCAGTGTCAGCAGCCCTGCCCGGCAGGGGGTGCGGGAATGGCGCCGTGTTACCATCCCCGTCTGGATGAGGCCCTGCTGGAGGATTAATTCGTGTGCACATGGAAAACCTCCCGCAGACTTGTCTTCTAACATTTATTCTGGAAACTGGAACATGCAGATAAGGCCGCGCCTGGCGCTGGAA
>NW_006335313.1:0-369 GCF_000327345.1 Myotis davidii
ACAGAGTCCTGGTTACCATGCTAACAAGCTAAGGTTTTTTGGTAACTAATTCATTCAGAATTTTTTGTTTGATTTTATCCTTCAAATGGTCTTTGGGTGTATAATGTGTTATTGTGTTTGCTCATGTTGGGATTTTATTTTCCAGCATAAAGAGCTCCCCAGATAATCTCTAGTGATACTTACTTGTTTGCTCATTAGTGAATGGTGATTAGATGGCTTAGCATGGTAACAGGTATACAGGTTTATTTGAATTTAATATAAATAAGTTCAGAAATAGAAAGGAGGGACCACATATCAAATGATACAGAATGTCTTAAATATAGTACCTTTATTTAGAAAATAGCTAAATATAGGGTGTCCCAAAATTCA
>NW_006335314.1:0-369 GCF_000327345.1 Myotis davidii
ACCACCCCCCCCCCCCCTTACTTTCAAGTTCTAGGCTATTCTTTGAAGAATTAAATATTTAAGTAAATATTTGATAAAACTAGTTTTTAAACTCTTTCATGGCATGCAAAATGTCATTTCTGATACAAATAATAAAGTAGTTAAATAAGGACTGGTAAAGATAATTTACTAGGTCCTTAAAACTAATTCATTATCTTAGGCTGCAAAAAGTAGTCAGTATAATATCAGTTATGCTGCAGTAGCAAATGGCTCTGTAATCTCAGTGGCTTTTAACAATATTTTATGCTCATGATTATATCTATTTTATACCAACCACAGCTTCATTTCACATTCTCTGCATCATGTGTCCAAATTTAATAACTAACAGAG
>NW_006335315.1:0-369 GCF_000327345.1 Myotis davidii
TCCAAAGCTGTCTTAATGGATAAATACACTCCCAGTCAAGCGGGATGGGAAAAGTCATATCAGGTGATATATATTTGGGGAAAATATATAAACTAGAAATAATGATTCACTTACAATATCACAATAGCAATTTTATGGACTACCATGAAAGTGTCACATTTGGCTGGTATTTGATATGGGATATATAGATGTACAAATAAATATAGATATAGATGTGGATGTGGATGTAGATACAAAGATTATTAATTGGTATAATTTTCGAATATTCCCAAAACCTTTAGAATTTCAACACTGTAAAAATGTGGTAAATTATCATTATTAAAGCTAGTAGCTTCTATTCTCACAGAGTAAAATCATCTGTTTATAATT
>NW_006335316.1:0-369 GCF_000327345.1 Myotis davidii
AATATATGTTTTTATCTAAGGTTACAAAACAAACCCCAAATTATCCCACTTCACCTTTACATTTTCGTTATTTATTTTGAACAGGACATGCATGATAATCATAATCTAAGCTTAGAATTTGGAAATTCCCTTCTGTTAGTTTGTTAAAATGAGGGATTAAGGTAGGGGGGAAGGCAAAGTGACAAGATCTCACTGGTTGACTGAGATGAAACTCACGAAAACGAGTGGCTTAAATAGTACATTTGAATATCTAAAGTTTAAAAATAATGCAAAATCTATTAATCCCATTTTGCCTGCTACTCTCAAAAGAAGATTTTTATTAATAGTTATAAAACTCAGATAATTTTTTTAAAATATATTTTTATTGAT
>NW_006335317.1:0-369 GCF_000327345.1 Myotis davidii
GCTGCAGCAAGGGAGGCCATGATGTGAAATGAGACTGGAGAGGTAGGTAGGTGTGTGAAGTCTGTTCATGTGTCCTTAAGTCTTGGTAGATTCCTGTAATTAAGATGGCCAGGTCTTGATATTCAATGTCAAATTCATTTCTGGGTAGATTATTTCAATTTACACTCCTGCCATCACTATTTGTCCTCTCTCTCAACCCTCACCCATAATGGGCATTATTGGGCTTTACCAGTTTAATAGCTGGTTTTACTTGCACTTATTGGTTGCCAGTGAGGGTTAGTATTTTGTGAATTATCCTTTACTATTTTCAGTTGGGATACTCTTTTTTTAAGAAACTATTTTTTTGATTTTTTTACAGAGAGGAAGGGA
>NW_006335318.1:0-369 GCF_000327345.1 Myotis davidii
GGCAAAGGACCTAAATAGACACTTCTTGAAAGAAGGTCAACAGGCATATTAAAAAATACTTCTTAGTAGAGAACTAAAACTCATATATTTGTGACCAATCAACAATGTTATATTTTAAATGAGCATTTTACAAGTCTTTTTAATTGGTTGACTTCCTTCTACAAACCATTATTTTTTTGGGGGCGGGGGGGAGATAAATTTGAACTAACAGCTTAATTAATTATATTTCTTTTCACGATTTTCAGATATTTTTTTGTCAAAATACAAGCCCTCCATATAGGTCTCTTTCCGCCTTGCCCTACATCAATTTCATCTTCCAAATCGTCAAGTTAAGCTTCCTAATACATACATTGGTCTTAATTAAGGGGC
>NW_006335319.1:0-369 GCF_000327345.1 Myotis davidii
ACACACACACACACACACACACACCTATCTATGAAAACCACAATCTCAGTGACTCCTGACATTGTTGACAAATGTTTATCCTTTCCAATAGCATGTCCACTCTCACTGAGAAGGATCCAGAAGGGCCTCTTTAATATGCCCTGTGAGAGAAGAAAACACACTGGGTCCCCCCTCTCTTTTGCTTGTCAAGGCTAAGAAAACATTCAAGTCCATGGCTTCTTTTCTCAACCAGCTGAACCAAGGGCAGGGAAGAGAATGAGAGCAGGACCCTCCTCACTAATCCCTGCATCTGATCTCAAGTCCAAAGATGACGGCCCTCTTCAAAGAAAGAACTCTTTGACTGTGTCTATATAATCTTGAGGCAGGGGA
>NW_006335320.1:0-369 GCF_000327345.1 Myotis davidii
TTAACATTTACTAGTAAGGAGTTAAACAGTACAGTCATAGAAATATATTAGTGACGATATGTATGGTCAGATAACTATCACTGCTTAATAAACACTATTGCTACTAATTATTGTGTAAGCATTGTCTTGCTCACTTCACATACTTAATCTCAGGGAATCCACATAACAATTCTGTAATAGTATCCCATTTTGCTAATACAGAATCTGAGATTCAAAGAACTTGTGTTAATTTAGTAAGGTTATTCAGGCACTCAGTGAAACCCAGAAACAGGTGTACCTGAATAGTTCTCCTTATTGTGTTAAGATAATGACCTTTGCCATTGTGTAACACTGTGAATGTAAGTAGTTACTAAATTTAGTTTTTTTTTT
>NW_006335321.1:0-369 GCF_000327345.1 Myotis davidii
AGTGGGATGTTTGGTGTCCCTTACAGATTGTAAAGACATGTATGCTTGTGCAAAAATTAGGGCTTTATTTTTACACAAAAATAAATATAAACAGGGAATGAATCTTCCTACCAACAAAACATTTAAATGGACCTGATTCCTTCCCTACATTTGCAAATACTAATCCCACATAGAGCCTGGAGTTGCTAAAAGTTTTAGTAACAAATAAAGGTAGAGTCATGATGGAGTCAGCTTAATAACCACCCAAATAATGTCAGTGTTTGGCTGACATTGGACAAAAACACAGCTTTCCATGAACAATTAATGAAGAGTGGGTACTTGTAGTTTGTGAATTACCTGAATATAGAGGCAAATCTTGTGGAAAATTAT
>NW_006335322.1:0-369 GCF_000327345.1 Myotis davidii
GTTGCACAGGATGGTGACCCTGCCCTCCCAGAGCAGCCAGCGTGGCAGGGAAGAGAAGGGGCTGACCCTGTGGTCATTTGGGGCAGGAGAGTTGCAAGGCATCGCCAGTGGGGCAGGAAAACCAGCCTGTCTGGGTGGGCTGGGGAGGGTCAAAGAGAATTTGGAGATTAGGAGATGGGATATTGATACAAACAGATCTGTTAAAATGAGGCCATTGAGGCAGAGTGATGGGGGGAGGGGTTTGGATGTCCACATGTGTTATAAGCACTCACTCAGCCACACCTTCACCCCAGCATTCCCGCCAGACACTGACCAAATAATTAAAGGGCCTGGCTGGACCACATGGCCGTCTCCGTGGTCCTCAGACTC
>NW_006335323.1:0-369 GCF_000327345.1 Myotis davidii
AATGTTCAACCACTGAGCCATGCTGGCCAGGCTCATAGAGGTTTTTATTTGGATTTTCCTGGTGACTACTACACAATAATATTTTGTAGTTTTCAGTGTGGGGGACTTGCCCACCTTTTATTCAATTAATTTGTAGGAAGTTTCTGTTTTTGATGCTCCTATACATAGATTTCTAAAAATAGATTTAAGATTTTGGGGTGTAGTTTTAGGTTTACAGCAAAATTGAGTGGAAAATACAGAGAATTTCCATATATCCCTGCTGCCAAACATGCATAGCTTCCCACACTATCAACATCCCATTGTTTCAATCAAGGAAACTCCGATGACACACGATCACCCAAAGCCCATGGTTTACATTAGGGCCCACCC
>NW_006335324.1:0-369 GCF_000327345.1 Myotis davidii
TTTTTTTTCTTTAATGGAGTTCCCAGAAAGAGGTTCTGCTGGAAGTTAACAAATTATATTTTTGCTACAGGCCTGTATTTGGGAAGACGACCGTGGAATTGATCTGGTTTGAAAGAACATAGCCAGGGTTCACAGGAAACTACTGAAACACATGTTTCTATCACACTAATATTAAAGGGATACTGCTTGTCCAGCCTGTTCTGAGAACACTGGGTTCCACTAAAGTAAAACAAAAGAGAAAAGCAAGAAAGTGATAGAGGTAGCACTTGTTATAATAATACAGCCCTAGATTAGGCAGGATTAATAATAATAACTACCCCTTTTTGTTTGATTTCCCTTTCTGAGAGTTCATTATTGGTGTGTAAAAAT
>NW_006335325.1:0-369 GCF_000327345.1 Myotis davidii
AAGCATTTTTCTCAGTCTGTTGAGATCTTCCTTCCAGGTGTATCTTCTGTTTTGGCTCAAATAAACTCTAGTAAACTTTTATACACATTTTCTACAGGCTTGGGCATTCTTAAGTTGACATCATTGCACACAATTTTATGTTTGCTTCATATACTGCGGTAGCTAAGTCGGTACTAAGTATAAAGTAAGATCTCAATAAACATCCTTATAGACAAATTAATATCTTCCCCTTAATATAGGCTTTAAACATGAATTCATCAGAATTTTTTTCTGTTTTCTATCTTAGGAGATAGAGTCAAATCTACGAAACAAAAAAGAACTGGAGGTCAAGAAGCCAAGGTCCCAGTCCTGCCGATGCTCTTCACTTTC
>NW_006335326.1:0-369 GCF_000327345.1 Myotis davidii
CCCACAGGTTGAGAACCGCTGTCTTAGAGGCTTTGGGTAGTTCTTTTTAACACTAGCTTCATTTCCTTGTGAAATAGCTGTCACCATGGATATCAGAGTTGTTAGGACACTGTGATAAATGCTTTATTAAACGTGGAGTGAAGGAGTAAGCTAGCCACTGGGAATGAGGTAGGCCTCAGTGTAAGGCTCTAGTTCATCGATGCTTTTCTCTGTTGGGCTTATCCAGAATGTAAGGTAGCAAGAGCCCACCAGAGTTACAGTAATGTCTAGGAGGCACTAGTAAGTCTCTGCAGGTTTTCAGTAACTTCTTTTGTTACTATAGCATTTTAAAAAATCATTTTATTGACTTCAGAGAGGAAGGAAGAGGGA
>NW_006335327.1:0-369 GCF_000327345.1 Myotis davidii
TATTTATTTTCTCTTCTGTTTGTAGAATGATCCTGTTCAACATACCTAAGCCCAGGTGTAAAGGTGCCTATATAAGTTCTTTTGCCCAGTTGTGTCTAATACTACTTAACTAACCAAAGTTCATATAAAAGTATATTTTTTTGATCTCCTTTATCTCTTCATTTTATTTGGCCAATTTGTCAAAGCATAAACAATCTTGTACTTTATTACTTCAGAGATTAGTAACTATATATTTTGTCTAGTAAAATATAAGGCCATTTTAACCTTAGACTGTTACCAAAATCTGTTCCTCATATTTTTACCAAGGCTACTGCAGTAACAGAAATCCCCAAATCTGTCCAAGTGCCCATCAGTAGATGAGTAGATAAA
>NW_006335328.1:0-369 GCF_000327345.1 Myotis davidii
GTTATCTCACTACCAAATAATCGTTCACAGTGATTGTTCCAATTTATCCTTTCAACAGGAGTGTAGGAGAGTTGTAATTGCTTTCATTCTTGCTAACACTTGGCAATATTGATCTTTTTATTTTAGACATTCTGGCGTGTGTGTTAGTCCTTTGACTACTTTGTTTTTTCTTTTTAAAAATTGCCTTGACTATTCTTGACTCTTTTATTTGCATCTTAATTATGGAATCAGTTTATCAATTTCCACAACTATGCCGGGCGGCTGGGGGTGGGGTCTCCCTTCTCCACATCCCGCACAGAGCGGGAGACATGAACCGGTTCGTACAAGTTGGAAGGTGCTTTTGGGATTAAAGAATAATGAAAGACAGAC
>NW_006335329.1:0-369 GCF_000327345.1 Myotis davidii
AATGCCAGGTTCTTGAGTCTCAATGTCATAGAACTAAGCATTAAACTCAATACAAGATTAAGCAAATGGAGTTTATTAAAAAGATCTTTTGCACAAGGGAGTCAACCAGAAAAGATAAATCGAGCTACCGGAGGGATTCTTGTGGATCCAGGCTTCTGTGGGGCCTTGGAGTAGGTGTGGGGCTTAAAAATGAGGTTCAGGTCAGTTGTCACATGATTGTTATATGACTGTAATTGGTCCCAAAATCATCACAAGATGGTTTCCATGATCAGTGAGCCACCCAAAGGGATGTAAAATAATGCTGTGCAAACATTCTTGTTGTCACTTAATTGACAAAACTATTTTGCAGAACATGATGTTAAGAAAGAT
>NW_006335330.1:0-369 GCF_000327345.1 Myotis davidii
CTGAGCTAGGGCTTCATTTTCATTTTTATTCTCCTAAGGACAAATACTTTTTGGAAAAATCTTCTACTGGTTATTTGCTTCATGTATGTCCTCATCTGTGAAGTGTCTTTTGCCAATTTTCTAATCAGAATTTTTGTTTCTTTGATGTCAAATTTGGAAAATTCTTCAGATATTCTAGATACCAATTCTTTTACAGCATATACATTATAAATAATTTTCTCCCACTGTTTAGCTTGCATTTTATCCCCAACAGAGCATTTTACAGAGCAAAAGCTTTGCATTTCTATGAGGTCTAGTTAATATATATTTATAATATATATTTTATTTTCTAAATTGTGCTTTTGGTGTCCAATCTATGAAATCTTTGCC
>NW_006335331.1:0-369 GCF_000327345.1 Myotis davidii
TCTCTCTCTCTCTTTGTCTCTCTTGCTCTCTCTCTGTGTCTTTCTCTATCTCTCAAGTCACTAAAAATCATGGTATCAGGTGAGGATTTAAAAAACATTTATATATGCACAACCACAGATCACAAATCATAATATAAAAGCCTCAAATGTAAAAGATTGGAACTGATACAAACTATTAGGAGGACAATGAAAGAAAGAGAAGAAAAAACATTTCTTAAATTGTTAGAAAGAAATGGCAGTGAAGTATTTCATGAAGCAGGATGCCATTAAAGCATAAATAATGAAAAATGAGAAAGAGCTTTTAAAAACACTAATAGAAAAAGATATGTGCACCCCTGTTTATTGCAGCATTATTTACAATAGCCAAGA
>NW_006335332.1:0-369 GCF_000327345.1 Myotis davidii
ATTTTTTGAGGGGCCTCCATACTATTTTCCACAGTGGGAATCTTTTAAGGGTTCTTTTTTCTTCACATCCTCACCAACACTTGTTATTTTTGTCATTGTGATTATAGCCAGTCTGACAGATAGAGGTAATATCTCATTATGGTTTTGATTTCCACTTGCCTGATGACTGGTGATGTTGAGCATCTTTTCATGTACCTGTTAGGCATCTGAATGTCTTCTTTGGAAAATGTCTATTCAGATTTTCTCCCTATTTTTCAAATCAAATTGTTTGTGTGTTTTTTTGCAGTTGAGTTGCATGAGTTATTTACAGAGCTTGGATATTGTAAGTATTTTCCCTCATTCAGTATGGTGCCTTTTCATTTTGTTGAT
>NW_006335333.1:0-369 GCF_000327345.1 Myotis davidii
AGGGAAAAAAGTAGTAAAGTAGTCATTCAGAACTAAAACTGTGCCAGTCACTCATCTTTGAATATTGCCACTGCTAGGTCTTCAATCTATTTCCTATAAAGAGCATCCTCCAATTCAACAAACTTCATCTCCATCTCAACAACTGAATTTTGGATGCAACCTAGACATCATTATCTATTTGAACTATTCTACTACAGAAGTGTAGAATGCTGTGCTTCTCCGAAACACCCCATAGATATTCTTGCAGATCTGTTTCACAATTTTAATTCATGTACATTATTACATCTTTTCAGTTCCTTAACCTTTTGATCACTTTCTATCTCTCATGTTTTATTTCCCTCTGTTTTTTCCTACACAAACTCTATTCCT
>NW_006335334.1:0-369 GCF_000327345.1 Myotis davidii
TTTGCTGTCTTTACATATGCTTGGGGACTAGGTTTTAATTTCTTCAAATATTTGAACTTCTGAAATTAACTCTTAATAACTACAATAATTTACTGCTGGTTTCTTGAACAATTTATTCAAGTGTTCCAAACTTCAGTTTCTTCATTTGTGAAATGGGGATGATAATAAAACCTACCTCATAGGGCCGCTGTGAGGATCCAGTGAGATAATTCTTGTAGAGATCACAGTTCCTGGTACATAGAAAGTGCTCAGGCTGTCTTAGCTGTAATCAGTATTTTTTAAAATCCTCACTGAAGGATATTTTTCCTATCGATTTTTTTAAATGGAGGGAGGAGGAGTCTGTGGGCTGATGCTCTATCCACTGAGCCA
>NW_006335335.1:0-369 GCF_000327345.1 Myotis davidii
AAAGGCAACAAAATCTCAGAAAATTCTTGCTATTTTACTTTAGTCATTGTTATTCTATGACCACAGACTAGATGCATGAAATTCGTGCAAGTGGCTCATTTCTCACAGTTGTGGTGGCTTGCCCCAGCCCTCGCAGCCCAGGCTTCATCCTGAAGATCATTTGGAAGGACATACCGTCTAATTAGCATATTATGCTTTTATTATTGATTGATTCTGCTTCTACTAACAATACAATTTTCTCTTAGAATTATGGTTTGTTTAGAATTATGTTTCTTATAAATTGGGAATGGGGCCAAAAAGACAAAGTTCACAGATAAATATCAAATTTTGTTAGATCCTATTTTTTTCTTTTGCATTTGGTATATTTAA
>NW_006335336.1:0-369 GCF_000327345.1 Myotis davidii
TGCCCTCTGGTAGTCAGTGCATGTCATAGCGACTGGCCGAACAGTCGCTTAGGTTTTTATATATATAGATGCTTAAGGAACCTGTAATTGATTTTTTTATTGTATATAGGGCAGCCTGGGAGTACAGTTATTCTTTTACTTTAAGAAAAAACAGTGATTGGAATATGTTTTAGAAAAAAAGTCCAGCCCTTTTCCCAATGAAGTTTCCATATATCTGTGAGTCTGTTTTAGCTCTTCCTGTGCCAACACTACATGGTTTTAAGTATTATAGCTTCATATTATTGATGTTTGATACCACAGCTACTCTCAACTTAGTTTTTATCCTATTTTTTAACGCATTTCATACCGCATAGAAATCTCTAAGACATA
>NW_006335337.1:0-369 GCF_000327345.1 Myotis davidii
TAGCTAACCTGTCTTTGGGTCACTTTCTAAAAATAAAGCTTGCTTTATTTGCTGCAAACTCTTGTTCTTGTCTTACTGGGCTTTGAAGCGCACAGGCAAACAGACCCCTTTAGTCCTAGAACAAGAGGACTAAAGGGGTCCTGCCACCTTCATGCTGATCTTGCCTTCACCATCGCCTTACCCTGCTATATTTTTGGTCAAAGAAAGTATATTCACTGGTATTCCATTACGAGTTGATTTGTCTATTTCCTACCTCCATCACTAGACTAAAAACACCATGCGGGCAGGAATGTTGTTTTATTCACCATATCCCAGCACCTAGAATAGGGACTGACCTATGCTATAGGAGAGCACATTTGGGGTTTTTTT
>NW_006335338.1:0-369 GCF_000327345.1 Myotis davidii
CAAAGGGAATATTACATGAAAAGCACTTAACCCATGACTTGCCATACAGTCTATCCTTAAATTTTAGCTCAAAGTTCTTATCTTTATTCTGAAACGCAGTCATTTTCCTGGAAAAAAGCATATACTTGGATTGGGGTTCAGGGGGTGTTCATTTAACCAGTTAACTCCAAGATGAGTATCCTCATGATCAAGACAGTGACCTGCTACTTAGCTGGCAAATAAAATACTTGTCCATCCAAACATATGCTTTAACTGAAAAAGTGTTTGCCAATGTAACAGACAAGAAGAAAACATGGTCAAATTTAATCTATATATATAAAAGCTTAAGCGACTGTTGCAACCCAAACAACTGAACGGATGACCGAACAG
>NW_006335339.1:0-369 GCF_000327345.1 Myotis davidii
CACCAATTACCATTTCTCTTTTATTAGATAGGATAGGCAGTTTTCCAGAAAATGTCCACAGAGTGTGAGTATGCATTATTAGCCTAAATCCAGTTTTTACCACAGCACCTTATCATTTTCAACCCAAAGATCTCACAACATTCGGTGAGGGTTACCACATCTTATCAGGATCAACTCAACAGTGTCTTAATTTACATTAACATGAAATTTACATATTGGTGGGGTAGCAGATATAAAATATGTAATAATCATATTTGAGACCAGCATATGAAAGTTCACTAAGTGTAAACACCCTAAGCTTACATAGGAGCACAATGCCACTAGCTCAGTGATGGTGAACCTTTTGAGCTAGAAGTGTCAGCATTTTGA
>NW_006335340.1:0-369 GCF_000327345.1 Myotis davidii
GTTTTGCGACTTACTTATATACTTAATCCTGAAGTTTTGTGCCAACCCAGAGTCACCTCTGCCATATCTTGGTTCAGCTTGATTCTTTCTAAATGATTTATAGATCCTTGCTATAATAAATATATATTTTTCTTAAAATTTTGCACTCAATACTTATTGTGGCATTGAGTCAGAGTTGAAATTCTTACCTGGAAATTTTGGTAAATTTTGTGTTACTTATTAGATTGAAGAAAGACATTCTAAGGGTAGAGCAGAATAGATTGCTCATTTATCTTATTCAAGCTCATTTGTCATAGGAGCTTACAAAATTGTTAGCCAATTGATAGTATAAAATGTAAGAGTCCCACTCCCTACATGAGATTATTTTTT
>NW_006335341.1:0-369 GCF_000327345.1 Myotis davidii
AAAAAAAAAAACATACACAGAGTCAGATATATTTCAAATTTTTTACATATCAAAGACCACCAAGGACACTTGTACTGCAGGTTGACTAACAAAATAACACAAAACAAAACAAAAAAAATCAAAAGGAACAAAAAACCCTCTCTTGATCTTGCATCCTCTCCATCTACCACTTTATTTCTTAGCCTTTCTTCACAGAAAATATGGAAAGGTTCACTCATACTCCCTGTTTCCAACTCCATTCTCCCCATTTTCTACTGGACCTGCCCTAATCAGTAGTTAATGCCCATCACTCCGGTGACATTGTTCTTATTAAAGCCTGAATTGGTTGTGTTGCTAAATTGAATGTCCAATTCCCGCTCCTGGTAATAG
>NW_006335342.1:0-369 GCF_000327345.1 Myotis davidii
GGAAGGCAAGTAACTAGAGCTGCTACTCGGTTAAATCTGCAGTAGTATACGTAATTCTCAATATCTATTTGGGTGTCTGAGGGACATGCTTAGTGAACCTAGATGAGATATGATATGATAGCACTACCTCTGCAACCTTTAGATCTTTAGTGGTGGTAATAATCTCCAACATCCCTCTGGGAAAGTGATATTGTTTTTAATTTATTATCTTGCCTGGAGAGGATGACATTTTAAGAAGCTGCAATTTGTCCTTCCCCACTGTCATAGTTCTTACCCCACAAACCAAGAACCCAATGTGGGTATTACGCTAACTGCTAAGTGAAGTCTAATTCTACATTTGGGGATTGAGGAAACAGCCATTGGGTAGAT
>NW_006335343.1:0-369 GCF_000327345.1 Myotis davidii
AAAAAACATTATTATCAGGCATACATGGAACATTCAAGGGGATAGAACATATTCAGGCTCAGAAAACACATCTTAACATTTTTAAAACATAAGAAATATATTCTTATACCACAGTGAAATTACACTAGAAATCAGTAACAAAAAGATAGCTCATGTCTTTGGAAATTAGAAACCTCATGTATTTGGGGAAAAGGAACCTTATATACTTGGAAATTAAACAATGCACTTTTAAAAACACATGGTCTCCAATGGCAGTTTACCAAAATGAACTCAATTAAATAAAAAGTACAACTTAACAAGATGTGCGGGATGCTGATAAAGCAGTGCTTAGAGAGAAAAGAGCATTAAGTGCATTATAAGAAAAAAAAA
>NW_006335344.1:0-369 GCF_000327345.1 Myotis davidii
CTGTAAAAAAAAATCAATAAAATATATTAAATATATTTAAAATATATTAAAAAATATCACCACCCATTATCACTTTTAATAAAATTCACAGTAATTTCTTTTTTTTAAAAAAAATATATTTTGTCTGATCTTCTGCAATTGTTTCCTGTGGTGGTGTTTGCCTTGTCCCTTTGTCTCCTGTATTTTTTATAAAGCAGAGGTTAGGTCTAAAGGCATACTTAGATTCAGGTTAAATTTTTTGACAAGAATAGTTCCTAGACTATGCTTTTTTCTCCTATGACTTGTGAATAGACATTAATTTAGCAATACATAAGTAGTCTTTTATTTTTTTTAACTATAAAGAAGTAAAGGCTGCTTTAGCCAATTAGC
>NW_006335345.1:0-369 GCF_000327345.1 Myotis davidii
TTTATGGAGGTTAAGAAGTCCAAAGCTCTGCCAGTGCCAGCTGGAGGCCCAGGAAAGCCAGTGATGTAATTCCAGTTCAATCCTGAAAGCCTGAGGACCAGGGGAAGCAATGGGGTAAGACTCAGTCTGATTTTGAAAGTGGGTGGGGAGGTCAATGGTGTAAATTCCTGTCCAAGTCTAAAGGCCCAAGAATTAGGAGCAACAATGTCCAGGGGCAGGAGAGGCCGGATGTCCCAGCTCAAGCAGAAAGAATGGATTTGCCTTTCCTCCTCTTTTCTGTTCTATTTAGGACCTCAGCTGACTGCATGATGTCTACTCACATCTGAGGGTGATCTTCTTTACTCAGTTTACCAATTCAAATGCTAATCT
>NW_006335346.1:0-369 GCF_000327345.1 Myotis davidii
TTTTTTTTTCTAATAAAAGTAAGTATCTAAAATTTGTTTCTTAAATTTTACTCACATAGTTATAACTTCCAGTGTCATGTTGGAGGTGCTCCAGGCCTCAAAATCCCATTCTTAAGCCCAAATCACTTGTGGAAACACTGCATGTGCTTTGCTTAGGGCATAATCATATTGAGACAGTCCATGGGACAGAGAGGAGAGGAGGCTCAACTCCAGCTTTCCCACTTAAGAATACTTTGAACTTGAATGTATTCCTTCACATTTCTGAGGTTAACTTTGTCTCTTGTTAAAACAAAGATAACAATACTATCTCATAGATTGGTTATGAGGAATAATAACCATCTATTATAATAAAAGCATAATATGCTAATT
>NW_006335347.1:0-369 GCF_000327345.1 Myotis davidii
GCACTGTATGAATTTGTTGTAGTAGTGGTGGTTTTTGCTCTTCTCTTTCTCTCTTTAGTTCCTTTTTTCAACTCTTTTGTCAACTTTTCCAATTTATTGATCTCACTATTCAGTGTTTTTAAATATTTTCTCTTCTCAAATTTTAAAACTATGAACTTTCTACTGTTACAGATTTGGCAATGTTTTATGGTTTTTTGACATATAGCATTTTCATTGATATTCATTTCAAAATGTCTTTTATTTCATTTTTATTTCCACTTCAATTCAAGTGTTAGAGTAATTTCTTTGCTGTTATTATATTTTATTTCTAAGTGATTATATTCAGAGAACTCTCACTATAACCTATGAGATACTTTACTATGAAATTAT
>NW_006335348.1:0-369 GCF_000327345.1 Myotis davidii
TTTTTTTTTTTATGTCTTGACTCATCTAAAATGGGAGCATCATGTCTAAAGTAGATTTACATGAAATATAATACTGTTGGTATCATTTGGAATGTGATGGTTAATAATTCAACTTTCCACTTTACTGAAGTGCTTCCTTTAATACTGAGATGTATTATGATGTATTCTTTGGAGGAAATTTTCTAAAATAGGTATTATTAATATCAGTTATTGCATTGTAATGTTCCCAGAGGCACAAGTATCGAGCCTATTGTACTTTTACCTTAAACACCCCTAGAACCCTCAGATTTATTTTTCTTTTTAGTTTCCTGCGGACAGGGTAAGTTGTGCACTTATTGTTCCTGCGTTCTCTCCTTGCCTGTCTCGAAG
>NW_006335349.1:0-369 GCF_000327345.1 Myotis davidii
AAAACAAACAAGTATAGTAATCATAGGGAACCATTATGAACTGGAATCTAAGCTTTACTTATATACTTAATTTTAAAGACAGAAGATAATGGAATATACTGTTTGCTAAGGAGAGCTGGTCCTTACAGAGGTAAAGAGAAAAAGAGAGAAGGGCTTTGACCCTAGTAAAATCAGTTGTTGTTTTCTTTAGAGTGAGAAACTTTTTATTCATTGCAAATTGTTGGAAAAACACAGCATGTGAAAATTCAGACTAAAATAATTTTGTGCATTTAGGGCTGTAAATTAAAGAGTAAGTTTCTAATTCTCTCTATGCTACCATAGTCAAGAGTTACATATTTATCTTATTCAACTTCAAACAGGTTTTGATTA
>NW_006335350.1:0-369 GCF_000327345.1 Myotis davidii
CTCTGATTATTGTAGTTTTGTAGTCAGTCTTGAAATCATGTAGTGAAAGTTCCCAACTTTATTCTTCTTTCCCAAGTTTATTTTCATTATTCTATGTCCTTCACATTTTTATATAAATTTTAGATTTAGCTTATCGATTTTTACCAAAAAAAAGGCATATTGAGATTTTAATTGTAATAGCGTAGCCACTTGAAGAAAACTGGCATCTTCTGGTCCATGAAGACATACATATACTTTATATATGTTGTTTGAGAACTTGTTTTTGACTTGTGTGTAAATAATTATTTCTTAAGCAAAGTTTCCAAAAGTAGAATTCTTGGCTCCAGGTGTATGTGCATTTAATATTTTTTTAAATATATTTTATTGATT
>NW_006335351.1:0-369 GCF_000327345.1 Myotis davidii
GACCCTTGAACAGCATGGGTTTGAACTGTGCAGGCTCACTTATATTTGTATTTTTCAATAAATACCATTCTTATATTTTCAACCACAGTTGACCCCAGGTAACTGAAATTATAAAAAGCAAAATCATGGATAAGGAGGGACTACTGTATTGACAATGCAGAATAAGCCAGGGGCTCCAGCCCTGGTGTTCAGTTTCAGAAGAAGAGTATTATTATTGGCAGGCATTAAAAGCACTTCCCTGTTACGACTTTGGGATATATTGTAGGTAAAAGGGGGTAAATGGTGATGGAAGGAGACTAGACCTGGGTGGCAAACACAAAATACAACATGCAGATGATGTAGAATTGTACACCTGAAACCTACATAATT
>NW_006335352.1:0-369 GCF_000327345.1 Myotis davidii
GAACAAAATAGATCCAGAGACATAGAAGGAAATAACACACATTCACTGGAGTGAGCTGTTTGTAAATGGAGAAACTATGCCTTCAGTATTGGGAAACCTAAAGCTGACTGACTTTTCTTATATTTCTTGCTTCCTCTGTGTCTATCATTTTCCATTTTTCTCAACAGTTTTTAAATTGTTCTTGCAAACAATTGAAAAATTAACATTGAGTTGATGAGGCAAACCCAACAGATGGGGAAACTTGATTTAGCTCCAGATGTAAGCTTTGCCAGGCATTCCCAGTAATAGTAATATACATTTACAACTTAGTATATCCTAATGTGTGACAGAGCTTGGAGTCAGTGTTTGTTTCCATAGCTTTTTTTTTTT
>NW_006335353.1:0-369 GCF_000327345.1 Myotis davidii
TAGATTTTTTAAAAATTACTAGGCTTCTTGGTAAGTTAAAAATGAAGAATATGTTCATTTGCAGATGTGCTAATTTTTAAAAAACTATACAGATTAGATTCCTTGCGACTATTTTGGCTTCTTTTGATAATGAGTATAATTGGAATTAACTGTTGTTGGGGGTGACACTTGCACATATTTACAGAACTAGAAGAACAGACTCGAAAAGCTCTGGAATTAGAACAGGAACGAAAACGAGCAAAAGAAGAGGCAGAAAGGCTTGAAAAGGAGCGTCGAGCTGCCGAAGAGGCCAAGTCAGCTATAGCTAAACAAGCTGCCGACCAGATGAAGAATCAAGAGCAGCTGGTAAGGAGCCTTAGCTCTGTCTTA
>NW_006335354.1:0-369 GCF_000327345.1 Myotis davidii
GTCACTAAACTGGGTCAAGCTTGTCACCCAGTCAGGTGTGACAGGATTACCAGAGTGAACTTCTTTTCACACCTTTAATAGAAGCCACTCTGAGCTTCTGGGCCAAAGAGTCAAAATGTAGTCCTGAGACCAATTTTCTGCTGTATCATTAATTTGAAGCGTATCTTTGGTCAAGATGTTAAACCTTCCTGAATCTTTAATATTTCAGTTACAAAGATAATAATATGTAAATACATATTATGATGTGCAACAGTTTCATAACCTTTATAGCCAAAGACCATTAAATGTAAGTTATTTCAAGAAGGTAAAGCATTATGCCCAATAAGTAGTGTCCCATATATACGTGTCTGTGCGTGTGTGTGTGTGTGT
>NW_006335355.1:0-369 GCF_000327345.1 Myotis davidii
TCAGTCTTCTTACCAAGGACTACTCAGCAGTAACTCAAATCCCAGTGACACAGTCACATATTTGTTAAGGCCTCCCAATAGCACAAATTTTCTTCTGCAAAGTATGCTTACATACTTTTTTGGTCATTATTGTTTTGTAGTCATTTTGCAATTACTTTTGAGTTCAATGGTTTTCTTTGTTGTTTCTTACTTAATTTGTGAAAAAGCAGGATTTGCATATAGAATCCCTATCAAGCAGAAGATAATCCTTTGAGAATTTAAAACAGTCTGAACCCTTGACAACTTTTGGTTCTTTGAGTTAAATAAATGCAGTTTAGCCCAGCCAGTGTGCCCAGCGGTTGAGCATCAACCAATGAACCAGGAGGTCAC
>NW_006335356.1:0-369 GCF_000327345.1 Myotis davidii
TCCTCTCTGAAATCAATAAAAATATGTTTCAAAGAAATATTAAAATAGGAAAAACTAAGAGCTTACTTATAGAGGATACATGCTAATTTAGACACTCTTAGTGTTCTACTAGAATATCTGAATTGCATGGCAAATGATTTCTGTAGTTGTTTACTTTTTTAGTTCAGTTCAAAGTAAATGATAAATGCTTTGGTCGGGAGCAAAAGAGAATTTCCATAAAATGATGTTATTTCGGCACTATAGGTGCTTCCTACCCTCAATAAATACATTAATATGTGCCTCCAATTCTTTTGTTAAATAACAAGCAAAATGCTGTACAATGAAATCCCTACTCTATGTATTTGTGTGTAAAGGTCACAAGCCTAGGGT
>NW_006335357.1:0-369 GCF_000327345.1 Myotis davidii
TGCATAAATATGTCACAATATATATTTATATATACTGTATATGAGGCACCTAGAACCAGAAGAAATGCAAAAAATTCATTTTTAATATCTCATTCTAGAATTGTCCCTCTCAAAAATCAAATTGCCCCCTGAGGGGTGTGTGGCCCATGTTGGGAACCACTGATCTAGCCCCATCTCTCTAAAATTCAACCTCCTCCTTCTCTTTGCTGCAAGCGTATGTATCTGATGTTTTAAAAAATAAAACAAATATAACCTCAACCTCTTCCATACTAGCATAGAAGAGAGCAGAATTTAAAAAATGTTTTTATTTCAATATTCTTTCTCAATGACATTTTAATTTAATTTAACTGAAGGCATAAATTATCTTTA
>NW_006335358.1:0-369 GCF_000327345.1 Myotis davidii
CCCCTACTTTCCCTCTGAGGTTTGATGTTCTGAAAAACAGAGCTTTAATTAAAAATTTAGGGAGCATTGATATATACTATATACATGATATTTTAAAGCCATGGAAACTGATAAGAGCCATTACAAAGAGACAATTCAGAAAGAAAATGTGGAGATTTAGGACAAACTCTGGGAATTCCAACACTTATCGTTGGGTTAGAAAAGGATGTGGATGAAAAGGGGCCACATGTTAATCTAACTCAGGGAAGGCCTGTGTGATGGCCTTCCAAACTCATAGACATCAAGTAACCACAAAGAATGGTCTGACATTCAAACCTTTTAATTAAAAACCAGTTTATAGTGGGTAGTCATGTTCTAGGCTAGTATCTT
>NW_006335359.1:0-369 GCF_000327345.1 Myotis davidii
CCATCTGCAAGCTGGAGACCCAGGAAAGGCAGTGATGTAATTAAATCCAAGGAGCTGAGAACCAAGAGAGCCAATCGTGTAAATTCCAGCCCGAGGGCAGGAGAAGATGAGATAGATGCCCCAGTTCAACCAGAGAGTCAGGAAAAAATGGGACAAATTCCTCCTTCCATTTGTTCTATTCAGGCCCTTAATGGATTGGATGAAACACACCCACACTGGGGAAAGTGATCTACTTTACTCAGTCCATTGGTTCCAATGTTAATCTCATCCAGAAATACTTTCATAGACACATCCAGAATAATGTTTATAGGTAACCCTTGGCCTCGTCAGGTTGACAGAATTAACCATCACAGCCCTGGCTGGTTGCTC
>NW_006335360.1:0-369 GCF_000327345.1 Myotis davidii
TAATGATAAAGGGATCAATCCAACAAGAGGACATTTACGCACCTAATATTGCTGTACCTAAATACATAAAACAAATCTTGATGGACATTAAGGGAGAGAGTGACAATAACACAGTCACAGTAGGGGATTTTAACACATTATTGACATCTATGGGTAGATCTTCAAGACTTAATACCAACAAGGAAACAGTGGCCTTATATGACACACTAGGTCAGAGGGATTTATTTGATACTTTCACAGCATTTCACCCAAAAGCAGCAGAATATACATGTTTTTCAAGTGTACATAAAACACTTTTTGGATAGACAACATGTTAGGATCCAAAACAAGCCTCAGTAGATTTAAGAAGATTGAAATCATATCAAGCAT
>NW_006335361.1:0-369 GCF_000327345.1 Myotis davidii
TAAACAGTTTTTTTAGACTTACAGAAAAGTGCCAAAAAAATGAGTAGAAAGAACATTCATATAACATTTTTTCAGACTGACCTATTATCTAAGTTTAAGACCAGTTTCTTTATTTGCCCTGTCTGCTTGTCTTAGTCTTTCTCAGTGTGTATACTATATATTTCCTGTTCATTTAAGGGTTAGTTAAAGACATTATGGTTCTTTACTCCTATTATTCAGTGTACATTTCTTTATGGATATTTTCTACAGATTGCAGTTTCAACTTCAGTATATTCAATATTGACAAAATGTTATATTTATATTCTAAATTTGTAAATTGACATAACATTTATTCTTTCATTCTCTTAATTTTTTGAAACTTAATTTTTC
>NW_006335362.1:0-369 GCF_000327345.1 Myotis davidii
TAATGAAGGACTCCCCTTGCCCCCACAGACCCACAGAGACAGGGGTGCCCACGTACCTTTCATGAGCTTGGCGAAGGGTTCGGGGCAGGTGGACGGAATGGGCAGGGTGAGCTTGTTCACCGCCACCCCGTAGGCCACGGCGAGACCGTCAATGCCGCGATAGGGGACCTCCCCCGTGAGCAGCTCCCACAGCAGCACCCCATAGCTGGAAAGCAAGGTTACCATCAAGGTCACTGGGACACAGCTGGGGGACAAAGGTGTCCGCACCCGCCTCCAGCAACCTGCTCTTCCTAGAAAGGGGCGGCCCTCATCCCAGGTGAGAGGCTAATGTCCCAAACACAGGCGTCCCCAGAAAGCAGTGGTGCACCC
>NW_006335363.1:0-369 GCF_000327345.1 Myotis davidii
TCGCAACCCACAGGTTGAGAACTGCTGCAATAACCTTTACTATTAAGCTGTCATGGAGAGAGTTTTTAGTTTTCTCCTGTAAATACTCATTATCCCTAAGAGAATTTAATCTGTCAAACACCCAACAGCTTTAAGTTTTTAAGTGAATATTGGTTTCCTTTTCTCTTTTCCACTTTTTCACTTCAGCTAAACAGTTATCTTCATTTTGGTTTATGCTTTTTTTCTTTTTAATCCTCTTTTCACTGCCCTTTGTAAATTTGCATTGCAGGGATAGGATCACCTATAATTACCCACTTTTTTGGCTTGATAAACTCTTTTCTGTTTTTATTTTTATGTTTTAATTAAATATTTATTGTTGAAAGTATTACC
>NW_006335364.1:0-371 GCF_000327345.1 Myotis davidii
TCTGAGGCTAACCTAATACAGAGAAGCCTGTTCTGCTCAGAAACAGAAATAAGCCTTTAAAATATAAGACCAATCGACTTATATTCACAGAATAATCAATGCAGAACTAGAATTTACTACCTCAACGATGTGCCCATCATAAATGTGCTAACTGGGCTGATATGATTTCATATCTTGACCCAGTTCGCTGTGGTCAGATGGCTTACTTGTGGATTAAATATTTGTTGACATTTTAAGAAAACATCCCCTTGTGTTATTGCATTTTTCTAGGATGTAGACTTCAGCTGTGGTGATCACAGAAGCTATTTTTCATAAACTCCCCAACTCTATCCTTTTCATCTAAAAACAATGTAATATTGCAGTAGGAGAGG
>NW_006335365.1:0-369 GCF_000327345.1 Myotis davidii
CTGACACTGTTTGCTTTTGTCCCTGTAGTAGATGCTTGTCTTGCCTCAGCCACATCCCTTGGCTCACAGGATTTCATTACAGCTGTGAGGGACAATTCCATGCAAGTGACCTCCATCCTACCTCAAGCCATGCTTGGTATCTCTCAAATTTAGGACTTTCTCTGAACCCACTCAATGCAGCACAGCCCACAACTCTCCCAAACAGGCTGAAGAGGTCAGAATTTGCCACCCCAAAAATGCCTCTTTGACATGAGGATTATTTTGAGCTGAAGTTAACAGTTTTGAAACTTTCTAAAACTTATAATAAGTGCTTAAGCATTGAAAGAATATGTACTAGTATCGCCCTAGCCAGTTTGGCTCAGTGGATAG
>NW_006335366.1:0-369 GCF_000327345.1 Myotis davidii
GGAATTTATGTATTTAATATTTGTGGAGTTGTTTGTTTTTTCAGTTCCATGAGGCAAATAAAGAAACCAGTGCTCAGCTTTTAGAAAAAGGCTGAAACTGTTTTCAAAGCAACACAAAACACATAAACATTAATAGAGTTCCCCAGATTACAAAGCCCATTGCTAGTAACTGCACGCTCATGCTGTAAATCTGAGGAGGGAGCAACACAGAGATTTGATTTTAATGCATTTATCTCCGAATTATGTTACCTTGTCAAATAATATTAATTGCGCTGGTGCAGTGAGTTTGTGTTTGCTAAGTCCTCTAACAGCATTGTGATAAGTGGTCACTTCACCTTTGTGGAATTTGAAAGTTCAACTGTGGGAAAA
>NW_006335367.1:0-369 GCF_000327345.1 Myotis davidii
CCACCCCACCCCACCCGTGCACGAAGTTTGTGCACCAGGCCACTAGTTAAGATATAATACTGAAATGATAGAATGGACATGGCAATGTGGCTGACCCTAGAGGCATTAAAGTGATCACCACTCTGCTGGCTGGAAAAGCTGACTACTCACTTTTGCAGCAGTCCTTGGACCTTCAGTCAGCCATGTGACCCATGAGACCAAAGCAGATGGCTGCTGAGGGGCTTCTACAAAATACTTTGTTTTCCAGGTAGAAAGATCACACCTAACTGGCACCACGCCTTTCTACCCCAAGCTAGTCAGCCAGTTGTGAGGGTATGATTTTTGTAATTGTAGGAGCCATTTTGTGAACTTGAAGCTGCAAGTGAAGAA
>NW_006335368.1:0-369 GCF_000327345.1 Myotis davidii
TATATATATATATAGCTTTTGACTCTATATGTATATATGGAGCCTAACCACAGCATCAGGAGATAGAAGACCAGATCATTGCTCCCATCAGTCCAGCAAATCTTTATCCATCCTACACAGCTGCCAGGCACCATGCCAGGCAGCAAGGATTAAAAGATGAATGAGATAAATGGTTCCTGTTCCTGAATAGTTTACAACTGAGTGTTTTTGAATAATCTGAGTTATAAAAACAGATTGAATGTAATATGGCAGAATGTAATATGGTAAATACTATAGAAACATATGGGGGAGAGGGGGAGACGAAGAACAGCTTCAGAGGAGAGACCTTAATGGATAAGTGGTCATTTTTCTGATGAAAGGATGAGGGAG
>NW_006335369.1:0-369 GCF_000327345.1 Myotis davidii
AAGTGGCAGGGCACAAAGTCAATACTAATACACAAAAAATGCAACTTTAATTCTATACACCAACAATGAACAACCTGAAAAGAAATTACAAAAACAATTACATTTACAATAGTACCAAAGGAATTAAACACTTAGAAATTAACTTAAGGAGGTGAAAGACTTGCATAATTAAAACTACAAAACATTACTAAAAGAAAATAAAGGACACATAAATGGATACACACTCCATATTCATGGATTGGAAAACTTAATATTGTTAAAATATCAATATTACCCAAGGCACCCTATCAAAATCACAATGGTATTTTTTTGCAAATATAGAAAAACCTATCCTAAGATTCATATGGAATCTCAAGGGACCCCAAATAG
>NW_006335370.1:0-369 GCF_000327345.1 Myotis davidii
TAATAATCTGGCCACTCAGTGTATATTTAATATACTCATCTAGACATTTATTTTTACCAGCAGTATTTGGGAAATTAACTACTAATCCTTAAATTTATTCAAGGTAATTATTTTTTTTATAAAGCAGACTTAATCAAAGAGTGATTTTTATCAATGTTTAAGAATATTATAATATATTCTGAAGTGCTGTCATATTTTGTTCATTGCTAATCTTTATTTTATTGTTGTGGAGATTTTACCTTCTCACATTTTCTTTGATTAAATGAGAAAAGAAGATTGGTTATTATTCCTGAGTCATTTTCAAATCATTGAAATCTTATGGGCTTCTCTTTAATTAAAGTTCATTTAGTAGACAAAACATTCTAGTAG
>NW_006335371.1:0-369 GCF_000327345.1 Myotis davidii
TTTTTCTCTCTCTCAAATCAACAGACACATTTTTTTTTAAAGAAAAACGTCAAGAAGATGAATAAGGTAATGTGTGTAAAGCACAGGTGCATATTAGGCTCTCAAAACTTGTTGTTTATTATTATTATTCTTTTTACTTTTCAATGATCATGTCTGACCAGAAAACAATCTTGGCAACCATCTTCACATGTTTAATACCCTGATAACTATCACTAGGTTCATACATGTAGAAAGTAGTCCGTAAGTAATTCCTGAATGAAGGAGTCATTATTAAATAACAATAATTAGTTATGCCCTAAAATTACTGCCATCTTAGTATTTCTCCAAGGACGTAGCGAAGCATCCATCTTATATAAAAACTGCTGTTTA
>NW_006335372.1:0-369 GCF_000327345.1 Myotis davidii
TTTAGGTATAAGGTTAGATTGTTTGAGACTTTTCTTGTTTCTTGAAGTAGGCCTATATTGCTGAGTTTCTTTTTTAGAACTGCTTTGGTTGTCCTGTAGGTTTTGGGTAGTTGTATTTTCATTTTCATTTGTCTCAGGGTATCTTTGATTTCCACTTGGATCTCATTGTTTACTCATTCATTGCTTAGTAGCATGTTGTTTACTCTCCATGTGTTTGTGTTTTTCACTCTTCTTCTTATGCTTGATTTTTGGCTCTATATCATTGTGGTTGGAAAAGCTACTTGGTATGATTTCAGTCTTCTAAAATTTGAGACTTGTTTTGTGACCTGGCATATAGTCTATCCTAGAAAATGTTCCATGTGCACTTGA
>NW_006335373.1:0-369 GCF_000327345.1 Myotis davidii
ATCCCTAAGTCATAGAATCCCTGATACATAGTAGGTACACATGAAACCTTTTTTGATTAAATAAGTGAGATTGTAGATCATGTTTTGTGTGTGGATGGGAAATACCAATTATAGAACATGAAGCCAAAAATACAAAAGAGAATTTTCTAAGATGGGACAGGGCTCAAATCCAGTGCACATGTAAAAGTTTTGGCATTTAGTGGAAGGAAGAAATTTTTTCCCAGTGTGATAAGAAGGCAGGAAAAAATGGACGCAGACTGTGGGTTTCTAGATTTGGAGTAAAGTTTCCATATCACAGTTTCTAGATATTCTTAAAGAGAATAAAGCAATGCCCGACTGGTATGGCTTAGTGGTTGAGTGTCAACCTAT
>NW_006335374.1:0-369 GCF_000327345.1 Myotis davidii
AGAAGACACTCAAGAGGTTCATTTATGACTTCAAAGATTTTGCCAAGGCTGAGAAGGCTGCAAAAATCCACGATGCTGTGGTTGAGATGGCAAACAGCGTGAACCTGTGTGATGAGGATGACGTGGAGGAGCTTCTAGAGATGGTTCCTGAGGAATTGACTAATGAGTTGTTAGAACAGAAATGCATAGCCGAAGAAGAGGCAAGGGAAAGGAAACTGCAGGAGAGAAAGAAGAACCCCCAAGAAAATGTAGCGAAGACCTGGCTGCTGTGGCTCAGTTGGTTGGGCGTTGGTCGACCTGTGCACCATCCCGTGCACCATGAGGTTGTCGGTTCAGTTACCGGTCAGGGCACATGCCCGGGTTGTGGGC
>NW_006335375.1:0-369 GCF_000327345.1 Myotis davidii
TTTTTTTTAGTAATAACAGCTGGATAGATAGCAATAATCTTTAGAAATCTCCCATAGTCTCCTGTTTCTCCAGTCTGTTGGCCAAATCCCCAATAGATGCCTTAGTTTTTCCCCTTCCCTTGGCAGTTCACTCAGCCAAGAGAAATGCTGATCACATACTTGGTTAAATATCTGAATTTTTGTCACCTAAAGTTACTTAAGCCCCTAGTAGGCCCTTGAAAATCATCTCTCTAGCATGGGGATGGGTTCCCTCCCACCCACACATATATCTGCTCTGGGGTGAGTTTGGGTGGTAGCTTTCAGTTAAACAAGCAAATACATGTCGGCTTGAATATTAGATGTTGGCAACAGGACTTTATTAATAAACAA
>NW_006335376.1:0-369 GCF_000327345.1 Myotis davidii
CCTCTTAATCTTGAAATTCACATCGTGAAAAAATATATTTTAATTATTATTACTTTAGTGATTCTCCTCTATTTTCTCCAATTATTCAGATGTTGTTTATACTGCACTGGACTTCTGGATTTATTGATACTTTCTCATTTTCCAGATTTATATTTTATGCTCTACTTTCTGGCAAATGTCTTCAACTTTATCTTTCATCCTTTTTTAATTTTTGTTGTTTTGGTTTCTGTCACATAGTTTTAATTTCCAAAGCTACTTTTGTTCACCAAGTTCTTTGTAAAAATAACTTATTCTTGTTTTATAGATGTACTATTTTCTTTTACCTCTTTGAGAATATTAATTGTAATTTCCTTCAAAGTTTTCTTTCCT
>NW_006335377.1:0-369 GCF_000327345.1 Myotis davidii
TCAATGACGATACATGGGAGAAGAGAATACCTAATTTAGCAAAGCATCAAGACTTGGCTTTAAACTACTGCAACTGTCAAGTCCAAAGAAAAGCAACAGCTGCCTGGTGCCCTGTATTCAGGAATGGGGTTGTTCTTCTGCAATCAAGTCTTTTGGCCAACCACAAGTCAGGAGCAATTTTTCAAGTAGTAACTAGTTTTGAAAATGTATTCTGTAGTAACAAATCAAAGACTAACTTTTATTTGTTCATCAATGTACAACAAACTTTTGGTTTGTCACTGTGTGGGAGGAACAGGCTTTCCTGTACCCCTACGTTTCTTCAGGCTGATCTAGTACTAATCAAATAGATATGAGACAGATTAGCAAGAG
>NW_006335378.1:0-369 GCF_000327345.1 Myotis davidii
TTAAAATGTTTACTGATGTCTGTGTAAGAGCTTCTAGTAGTAAAACTTCTTTATTATATTCTAACATGATAATATATGTGTGCTTAAAAATAATTGGTTGAAGTGAAATTTAATTGAAAAGAATATTGTTGCATAGTATGTAAGAAAAATAAATGCCCAGTCTCTGCTAGCACACATCTAATGCCATACCTGAATTCTTCCACCACCTAGAAATTGTAAATGTAGTCTCCCAGTCTCTAAATAAGCATGCTTTTATCATCTCTTAATTTACTTTTACCATCTTTTTTTTAACCATCTCTTATTTTTGCTATCCTTTCTATGGCCTTGCTCTCATAGAATGCCCTTGTTTTTTGTTTGCTTGTTTGTTTT
>NW_006335379.1:0-369 GCF_000327345.1 Myotis davidii
GAATGCTGCTAAACATCCTACAATGCACAAGACCTTCCTACAACAAAGAATCCTCCAGCCCAAAATGTCAATAGTGTGTACTAGGTCATACCACTGACTTCTTGGAAACCTTCATTGGTTTTCATCTCATACCTAAGGAAGTTCATAACCTCAAGCATGGTATTCAGAGTACTTCACATCAGACACTAGCCTCCCTTTGGGAGTCACCTCCCACTGTTTCATTCCATACACACGCTGCTCCAGTCAAGCCAGGTGACTCAGTCCTCCCCAAGCACAACTTGTGTTTTACATGTGACCTTGACATTCTACTTACTCTCCCCCACATGGCAGTGACTTCTCTCTACTCTGGACCCCTTAACACTCTGTACC
>NW_006335380.1:0-369 GCF_000327345.1 Myotis davidii
ATTGCACTGTGTGCCCATTACCCAAAGTCAAATAATCTTCCTATTTTAGAGATAGTCCAACACAATCATTTATCTGCTGCTTGTGGGAGCCCACAATGATGTAAAAGTGATCAACTCTTCGGGGCTGAAATATTGTGTTAGGTCCTTGGACATCATTGGGTCCTATCAGCTATTGGTAGGAGTAGGTCTGGAGGGGCTGAGACAAACCCTGATTTCTGAACTTAGCTTTGAGAACAACATCTGATCAGGATGGGCTTGAATTGAGAGCCAATGCCCTATCCCCAGGGTATCTTGAATAATTTTGAGACATGTTTTTATTATATCTTTTTTTAAATCCTCACCCTAGGTGATGTATTTTAATGAGGAGGG
>NW_006335381.1:0-369 GCF_000327345.1 Myotis davidii
CCGCACTGCCTGTGTGGTCACAGCTGACTCACATCACTCTCTGAGCTCAAGGAAACTGGGCTAAAATGATGTTCAAGCCCTTTTTACCTAGAGCAATAAACTGTCTACTTCTCTGATCCAGAAAGCCTCCTGTCTCTTGTCAGAATGTGTGTAACTTGTGGGCTCATACTAGGGTAAGACCTCATAGTTTCAGACTAACCATAAAGAACGCAGCTAAATGAGAAGGAAACAAATGACTCAATTTTTAAAAATGGTCCAAAACATGGACATTTCAATAAAAGATATATTACTGACAAATGAACACAAAACAAGGATGTTCAAAATCATTAGTCATTAGGGAAATGCAATTTAAAATCACTGCAAGATACA
>NW_006335382.1:0-369 GCF_000327345.1 Myotis davidii
CCTCCTTAAAGGCCCTATCTCCAAATACAGTCATATCATCGTATAGGGCAGTAACATATGAATTTTGTAAGGGACACAATTAAGTCCTTGTATATTTAAATTTCTTACAAAGACTCAAGTGATTCCTAAATATGAAATATCTCAAGGAAAAAAGTACCTCAAAATTGTAAATAATTCAAAGTACAAGGAACTTAATTAGTACATGTATACAGGTGTATGTAAACAATATCTCATGACTACTGTTAAAGGGAAGACATGTGAGTAATTTAATTTATTCTATGAAGGATTTAAAGTATATGTATGTCTGAATTAGGATTATAAATTTAAATTAAAAAGCCTGCCCTAACCAGTTTGGCTCAATGGATAGAG
>NW_006335383.1:0-369 GCF_000327345.1 Myotis davidii
AAAACCTACAGATGGTAATTTCAATTTGAAAACTTTAAACAGGATGATCTCTCCCCATATATTTTCCTAAACTCTGGCCCTCTATGTTTTTTCCTGATCATAGTTAATTATCCTAACAGGCACCTGGTTACTTGAATTGGAAGGGCAATCATTAGTGTTTTTCTTTCCTATCTCTTTACTCTTCCCTTCCCTGACATCTAAAACATGAAGATAATACCTCTCCATTGCCTCCCTCTCCATCACCGCCTGCTGTCCGCTGCTGGGCACTGCCCTGCTCCAGGCCCTCACCAGGGTGAGGAGAGGCAAGATCATTGCCTTCCAATGGCCTCTTGCTTCCAGTTTCCCTCCCTTCATCAGCCTTCTCACCAC
>NW_006335384.1:0-369 GCF_000327345.1 Myotis davidii
GTTAAGGCTTTTGAATTTTTATTCTGGCTGGTTTATAAAGAAAGAATCAGGTGAGGGGTGATTATCACTTAGAATAGGGTGGTAGCAATTGACATGGAGAAAGTGGGTGACTGCAATGTACTTTGGAGGTAAAATAGAAACAGCTTGTTTAAGAATTGAAATCAGTGGAGGGCAGGGTGTGGGGAAGAGAACAATGAAAAATGACCTCTCTCTCTTTAACTTGAACAACTAGCGGTGCCTTCTTTAAGCACTTTATTTTGGAATGTGGGAAATTAAGAGCTTTGCTTGAGGTTATCCCTTAGGTGGAGATGATAAGTGCACAGGTGGATAAACGCGTTGAAGCTCAGTAGGGTATATGTTGGAGGTTCA
>NW_006335385.1:0-369 GCF_000327345.1 Myotis davidii
CTATAGAACATTCATAGAGTGTCCCCCCACAAAGGTATACATAAGTCAGACTCCCAAAAAACATGAATGACTCCCTTTGGAATATGAACATGGAGTGTCCCCAAGAATGGTGTACAGAGGTCAGACTCCTGATAAAATGAATGACTCCCTATGGGATGTAAACATAGGGTGGTACAAAAATGTGTACACAATGAAAAGAAATAATCAACTCCTGAAGGACAAGAATGACTGCCTTTTGAACATAAATATAGGGTACCCCCCCCATTGTACACACAGGTAAGACTCTGGTGGAAGAGAATGACTCCCAATGGAACACAAAGTAGAATTCCAAAAAAATGGGCACACACTTTAACAGCTGATAACTCACTG
>NW_006335386.1:0-369 GCF_000327345.1 Myotis davidii
GAGAACAGGCAAGTGCATGGGTGAGTGTGAGTCATGGAGCAAGAGAGAGCACAAGAAAACAAGAGAGAGGAACTCTTTGGGGATTTTAACCATGAGCTTCTTCAAACTAACCAATTAATTTTCCAAGATTTCATGCACCCTAGCCAATTCATTGTTCCTCAGGGTAGACTGATGGGCAAGCACCTCCCCTCTGTTACCCCAATTTCTACTGTACATGTGCCTTTTTCCTCCTGCCCCAACAATCCAGGAAGGGAGGGAGGGGTTTTAATGCCCCTGGAGGGACAATGCTGTATGAAGCCATAGCTTCCTGGTGAAGTTTCCCAGGTGATTATGTTAACAATGTCTGACTTCCCTTTGCTTTCTTTCCTT
>NW_006335387.1:0-369 GCF_000327345.1 Myotis davidii
AAAAAAACATGTTTAATTCCTAATCCCAGTACCTTAGAATGTGACTTTGTTTGGAAATAGCATGTGATTAGTTAAGATAAGGTCACACTGGAGTAGAGCTGGCCCCTAATTCAATATGACTGGTATCCTCATGGGAAGACAACCATGTAGAGATAGAGACCCACAGGGAGAGCACCATGTTACAATGAAGGCAGGGATCGGAGCAATGTGACAGTAAGCCAAGGAGTACCAAAGATTCTGGCAAATCACTAGAAAAAAGAAGATGCAGGGATTTTCCTACAGATTTCAGAGGGAGCATGACCCTGCTGACACCTTGATTTCAAACCTGTAGCCTCCAAAACTGCAAGGCAATAAATTTCTGTTTTTTTT
>NW_006335388.1:0-369 GCF_000327345.1 Myotis davidii
TTGTTCTATAAAATGAGAGTAACATGCATAGCAAAATATAACAAAAATAATTAAAATAAAAATCATATACAAAATAATGTATGAAAAAAATTCTAAATAAAATACTAGGTTGAATTTAGTAGTGCATGAGTGGAAAAATTTCTCACAACTAAGTAGGGTCCAGTCACAAGAATAAATAAGTATAAATATTGGGAAGCCTCTGATAAAAATATAATTTAAATATATTTGGAAAACTTTGAAATTCATCAAGTATTTTGAATTATAATTCTTTTAAAACTAGGAATCCTTAATATGATTAGAAAAAAAACAATAAAAACAGCCTCAAATCAATAGCCACATCCTACATAGTAATGAAATTCTAGAGATATC
>NW_006335389.1:0-369 GCF_000327345.1 Myotis davidii
GAAAAGTCCCATTCGCTCTATACAACATATGAATACATGTGTGTTACTTGTGCTCAACTGCTAGAACCAAGGACTGGGGATCCTGATGTGTCCAGATCATGGTCTTTCATTGAGAGTTTTATCTTTTTAAAAAATGCATGCTTCCTTTTTTATTTTCTATATGATGTACTACACTTACGTCCTAAGTGTCAAGTAGATGTGGTGCCTTCCCATCTGTTATGAATTTCCCAAATTAAGACTCGCTAAGTGGTGCACAGGGTGCCAGATGATGAGCCAAGCAAGGTCCAACAACAGACCGTAGGAGAAAATGAAATAGAGGAATTTTTAGTCACAGGTCCTGGAGAAAGTACCCAGCATGCCTCAAAGGGC
>NW_006335390.1:0-370 GCF_000327345.1 Myotis davidii
AATTGAACCTGGGACTCTGCAGTCCACAGGCCAAAACTCTGTCTACTAAGCCAAACCAGCTAGGGCTTGGTATTCATCTTTTCAAGGTAGTGATTACTTCTTTTTTTAAATATCTGACTATAAGCAATGTTTTCAGTTTTTAATGGCATATTTTTAAATTGAGATATCATTGGCATATAAGATTAATTTAGTTTCAGGTGTACAATTGAATGATTCAATCGATTTTTGTATATATTGGGAAATAAGCATTATAATTCTAGTTCATATCCATCACCATATATAGTTACAAAAATATTTTTCTTTTAAGATGTATGTACCATCTTAGCAACTTTCAAATGTGATGACTTCTTATTTATTATTTATTTATTTT
>NW_006335391.1:0-369 GCF_000327345.1 Myotis davidii
TTTTTTTCACACAACATTTACAGACTTTATTGATAAGACATAATCATTTTGCCAAAATTCAGCCATCAATATACAACCTCATTTCTCATCCACAATTAAAGAGAATATGTTTCACTTTAAATGGGACATAGAGGCAAAGTGCCAAAAATTAAAGTAAAACCGTAAATTCACCATTCAAATGTCAAATGAAGCAATTCTCCAAATCATTAAAGTAAGAACACAGAAAAAAGGACATTGAAGTCATTTCAATTTTTCTTGTATATAATGAAAACAGATGCATTTATAACTTCAGTCTTCAGAAAGCATGCTTCATTTAAAATAGACAAATAGTTACAAAGAACATTTAACTTAAATTTCATAGTTGCTTAT
>NW_006335392.1:0-369 GCF_000327345.1 Myotis davidii
TAAATACAAATTCAATAACCTTCATTGGATAATGGGCCAAGTAATTGTGACTTATAGGAGACTAATGGAGCTACAAATATCTAACCAAGCTAATGTAAGGCCTTGGTTCAGATCTCATGTTTTGAATAACTCTCTTTTTCCTGTGTTCCTAACCAGCTACTACTTCCTTTACAGCCAGACATCTGGTTCAGTTTGCCTCAGACTAATAGCTCATGTTTTGGGGTATAATATTCTGAAATCTAATTCTATAAATAACCAAAGCTAGAAATTACATGACCTCCAAAATTCGGCTACCCTTGATTATTCAGGCACTCTATTGGGAAAAATTACAGGCTCGGTGTTTATACAATCAGAGCAGTGTTCCTGGGG
>NW_006335393.1:0-370 GCF_000327345.1 Myotis davidii
AAAATATCACTAATGTATGTACTTTAGCATATTTATCTAAAATCTCTAGTGAGGCCATCTACAAAGCTATTTGTGATGGTTTATGATATGTGCAGACAAATTATTGATCATTAGCACAATCCAGCTGCTAGAACACTTTTGTATAACACATCAAATTAAAGGAAGCTGTTATCTCATAGCTTAATATACTTCATATTTCATCAATTATCAATAGATTAATACTTAAAATATTAAGTCCTTGAATTTAGAAAAAGAGAGGGAACCACTGCCTTATACAATTTTAATTAAATATTTCCCCAATACTGACTTGTCATATGATATGTTACAGAAAATTACAAGTATGACCTGAGATACGATACAATTGTTTCTT
>NW_006335394.1:0-370 GCF_000327345.1 Myotis davidii
TGACCTCCTGGTTCCTAGGTCGATGCTCAACCCTGAGCCAGGCGGCCGGCTGTGCGGGTGACTTTTCGTGTATTCGCTGTATTCGTGTATTCGTAAACCAACAGCCGTGGTTTATGCGTTCACTGCCCCGAAGGCCCGTGTCCCACGGTGCTCACATGAACATTTTAAAACAGCGACTCCAACGCCACGATGCGAGCGGAGGGCCCCTCGCCGACCCGCTTTAATTCCGCGAGTCTGCGGGCTGTCCCGGCCCGGCCCCTCCTGGGGCTCTGGTTCCCGGGGACGGGCTGCTTGGCACCAAGTGGGACCCTGGTGACAGGGGAGGTCACCGCTTTCCTGCGGCCCAGAATTCAGCCCTGAGCAGGGTTTC
>NW_006335395.1:0-370 GCF_000327345.1 Myotis davidii
GGAAGAGACAATTAGGGAATCTTGCCCTCCTGCATATTAAATATGACTATACTATTACTATAATCAAAACAATTTTCATTTTACATGAAAATAGACAAATAACTGGAATTAAGTAGAACGCCCAAAGAAATCTTGCTATATGACAAAGGTAGCATTTTAGCTTTTAATGAATGTATTATTTAATGATATCAGCACAACTGCCATCTATCCAGAAAAATAAAATCATGTCATTAACATAAATTTCAAATGGATTAAAGATCACATTATATATGGGAGTGTTTTAAGCTTTTTTAGATTTTATTTTGGTAAGAACACTTAGCATAAGATGGTAGATTTTTAAGTGCTCAATATAGTATTGTTATCTATAGGC
>NW_006335396.1:0-370 GCF_000327345.1 Myotis davidii
AGTCACAGGAGTTGTAGCTGATACATCCAGGGAAACATGATCTCCCACTAAAATGCCAACTTACCTGAGGTCCACAACCCACATGAAAGAAAGTTAGTACAATGAACACATAAACTACCCAAATAAAGATATTGAAACAGTATGTTAATTTAAAAGTAAGCATTGTAATTAAACTCAACATGGGAAGGACATGTATTAGCAATAGACAAATAACCAGACAACATTTTTAAAAAGTGAAAATAAATAATAGGTATGAAAAATAGAATATGAAAATAAATATACCAATAAATGGAATGAGTAGAGAGAGATGGTAATGTTAGCATAGGTAGTTATTAACAAAGGAAGGGAACAAATGGAATCGGACATTAAG
>NW_006335397.1:0-370 GCF_000327345.1 Myotis davidii
TAACTCCATCGATTGAAAAAAAATCCACATTATTAACTGTACATCTGGTAACATAAACATGAGCTTCTTCCAGATAGCTAAATATAGATGTAGACACAGTTGATATGTCTGTCTGTCTGTATTATCTATCTATCATCTATCTATATTTCTTTTTTTCAGCCAGGTGTAACTCCTGTTTCTTAGCCCATAGGAATTTGGACATATAACTAAGTTCGTGCTATATCTTTTCCTTTTCCCTCATTTGTTGACTGCTTATTATGAGGCAAACCTCTGCTAAATAATTTATATGCACATCTCATGCAGCCCTTAAAAACACTGCGTGATAATGAGTATTGTTATTAATGTCACCGATGAGGAAACTAAGACTCAG
>NW_006335398.1:0-370 GCF_000327345.1 Myotis davidii
TTTCCTGTGGATCTGTTCCTATGCGTGTTTATCCTTCAACAGTTTACAAGCTCCATGAGAAGAGTGACTGGGCCTGTCTCCTTTACCACCGAGTTCCCAGAGCTGAGTCCAGTGCTGGGCACATAAGGATCCAAGAAGTATTTACTGAAGAACTCATGTCAACCAGCAAAACTGAAACAAATTGGGCATTTTTGGACTTAAATAGTGAAAGAGAAAAGGAGTATAATATTATTGTACATATTTCCTTTGAAAAACTTAAATTCTACTCATGTTTTACTATTGTATGCCATCACTTAAGAAAGTAGATAAACTAGGACATTGCCATTAGCAGGCAGAAGACAGTGGGCTCAGGTAAGAAAAAAGAGAGAAA
>NW_006335399.1:0-369 GCF_000327345.1 Myotis davidii
CTGAAATCAATAAAATATATTTTTAAAAATATGTATTATGTTCATGGGTTGGAAGACTCAATACCATTAAGGTGTCAATTCTGTCCAAATTAATCTATAGATTCAATGCAATCACAACTACGTTACCGGTAAGTTATTTTTTTAATTGACACACTGACTTTAAAATTCATATGGAAATGCAAAGGATCTATAATAGCGAAAAACACTTAACAGGTGGAAAGATCTTCAACATTATTAGTAATTAGGGAGTTATAAATTAACGTAACTATCAGATATCACTGCACACCCATCAGAATGGCTGAAATTAAAAAGATTGATCATATATCAAGTGTTGTTGAGGATGTGGAGAGCTGAAACCCTCATACATTG
>NW_006335400.1:0-369 GCF_000327345.1 Myotis davidii
AAACTCGTAAGTCAAGGCCCCACTGTACACCATGCCTGTGTACACAACACTGCATGATGGTTTCCAAAAAGGTCACAACATCTCAAAGTTAAAAGGAAATCTTCAAAGCAATTTCCTCCAAATACAAGAATCTTTTTCCAGTAGCTACAAAGGCAATAAAGAAGGATTGGGGGCCATAGAACACCAAGAATAACCAATAAGAATTGAGAAACAGTAATCAATCCTATGAGAATGAGAAGTCAGTCTGCTTTTATCATCACCAGATACAAGCAATTCAGAACAATGTCAATGTTGCTACTTTTTCAGTGGGGGCAGACTACCTTCATTCACTCCCCTCCCCCAGTCCATCCACTATTAGGCCTCTGGTTT
>NW_006335401.1:0-370 GCF_000327345.1 Myotis davidii
GGCAAGACCCTTCACCAGCAAAAAGATTACAACCTGCTTTATTGCGGGGGTCTGGAACCAAATCTGTAATATCTCCAAGGTATGCTTGTATAAGTACACTTTTCAGATCAGGAAACGAATAGTAAACAGCTCTTTAAAGTTCATCCAATGAGCCACTGACTACACTTTATTAGGACCTTTAAAAATATCCCATTTCATACTGAATACATAATAATTGTGGAAAATGTTAAAACATAGTAAGAAGTAAAAAACATAGAAAGTGAAAGCAACCGACGATTCTATCCTCCAGGAAAGAAAAGTGCTGTTAAAGCATTTGGTGCATAGGGTCTGTTTTAAGGATCCTTGGTCACTTCCAGAAATCTCTCTGAAC
>NW_006335402.1:0-370 GCF_000327345.1 Myotis davidii
CTGCTCAGGAAGGGCCAAATTCATCTCTGAACTTTCACACATTCTGTTTCCCCTCTTATTTTGGCTAAATCCTACCTATCCTCCAAGGGACAAGGCTTGTTGTTAAGGCAGCAATTACATGTCAGACTATCAGTAGGTAATCAACTTTCAAGAGCAATGCATCATATTTGAGGCTTTCAATGCCATTCACCACAGACAAAACATACTACTCATTTAGACTAAAAGTCACTCTACATTGCCAAAATTACACATTTTGCATGTTACACTGGAATGATTCAGACATCTTAACACAAGTAGATAGCATTTTAGCAGACCTGGAATTCTGGTAAGGCTGTAATAAATCCTTCCCTAAGATTCTGTTTCTGAATTC
>NW_006335403.1:0-370 GCF_000327345.1 Myotis davidii
CTCTCTCTTCCTCTATGAAATTAATAAAAATATAGCTTAAAGAACATGATCACTTGAATGCCAAAATAAAATAAAATAGATGTTGAAAACTTTAAGTTGTTTCAGTAAATAGCTATATCATGCCATTACTAACAATTTGGAAATTAATCACATAGATTAGATTTTAAAAACTAAGTTGGCAAACACACTGAAAGTATTAATGCCAGATATGATATTGACATATTTTGCAAGCAACCATTGTTTTATCTAGAATTATGGATATTTTTTAATCCATACATTGCATTCATTAGTTGCCTGTATCAGTGCTGCACAATAGAAATACAATGAGGGCCCATAGGTCATTTAAAATTTTCTAGTAGCCACATTAAAA
>NW_006335404.1:0-370 GCF_000327345.1 Myotis davidii
TCCCCTATAGCTCCACAAAGCATAGTTTAGAACCCCTGCTCTGGCCACACTGCTTTCCCTCAAGCAACTCAAGTCCTGAGACCTGCTGTCATAGTAGAGATTCCAGTGATCAGCACTGGAGAGGGGCAGGTTTTACAGACAGCCCTACGGGATTAATTATCAAACAGCCTCGTGCAGTGGTTAGGAACCCAGGCTCTTGTCAGATTTCTTGGGTTCAGTTTCAAGCTGTGGCACTCGCAAGCTGAATGTCCTTGGGTAACATGCTTAAACAATGTGTCCTCTATTTCCCTCCCCTGTAGAGCGAAGTAATGGTAGCACCAATGTCACGGGGCTGTAGAGAGCTGCCGGGGTTCTTGTCCCAGCATCAAGA
>NW_006335405.1:0-370 GCF_000327345.1 Myotis davidii
TGTTCAAAAAGCACACCAACAGGAAGCATCCCATGATGCTATGGAGATAATCGAACCGAGTCTACAATAGAAACTCACTCTGTTCATGGATCATATGATTCGGTAGTCTCCGAGATCCACCATTCAATAAAAAAGGAAAGCGATAGATCCATATTCTAGTTTCACACACATATGGAGCATCGTCAAACATACCTCGAGACCAGACCAACTCAGAAGTGTCTTCCTTCCACGGCAAAAATATCTCCTTCTACCACACTCAATATGCTCCTCCCCTATAGATTCCCCCCACGTATCAATATATTAAAAAATGCACAATGACACCCCCAGAAATCCTCACAATAGTGATCACCAAGCAATAGTTTTGCCCCTT
>NW_006335406.1:0-370 GCF_000327345.1 Myotis davidii
TTCTCTGTAAAAAAATCAATAAAGTATATTTTTGATAATAAAAAAATTATTTATTTTAAAAATAGCACAGACATGAGCTGAGTGAATGACATCCTGGTTCGCTGTCCCCCTCATCCCCTGGTCCCCCCTCCCCCGCGCCCCCTCTCCACCGTGCCCTGCTGGCACCGAGCCCTCCAGGGATGGGCCTTGCAGATGGCCACTCACATTGAGCGCGTGGATGGGTTTGGTGACGTTGAACTTGTCCATGGTGGAGAGGATGATGGAGGGTGTGGTCAGAAAAAACAGCACCACGAAGAGAACGAAGTTGATGCCCAACCACTGCAGCCACCAGCGGGGGCCCTGGACAGACAGGTTCTTCCTGCGGAGAGGA
>NW_006335407.1:0-370 GCF_000327345.1 Myotis davidii
AGTCATGGAAAGCCAAAGGCCAACATTTTATTACCTATTTATTGTAGTCCTATTGAAATGTACTATAGATTTCAAAGTTCACCGGTGGCCACTGGCTGCTGAATGAATTTATTTCAATTATCCTCTCCTATTGAGTAGTCTGGCCACCCAAAATCTGTACAAAAAAATGAAAGTATTGTTTATAGTGCTGGACAAAAACTGACCTCTTCCTGCTCAGCAGCACAGTCTTTACTGTGTGGCTTAAACTTTATGCAGCATCATCCAATATGTGTTGATTGTCCATTTGATTCATAACATTTTATAAGAAAAGCTTGTTGACATGAATCACAGGAAGATTTGATACCTAGACTCAGAGAGGGGTGGGAACTTC
>NW_006335408.1:0-370 GCF_000327345.1 Myotis davidii
TCAGGATATAGCCCCTCCTCCTTTTCAGCTCCTCCCTTTCCCTCTCTGTCCTCTGGCCACAGATCCATCTGAATTCCTCCAAAATATCTTGCCCTTTCGTTCCTCCCTGGCTTTGCAGCTGTTGAATGTCCTCTCCCTGGAATGCAGTTACCATGCCTGCCCTAAACTGCGCACACTGCCTCCTAATTGGTCTCCCCTCTGCATCCCCTCTGGCCCATGCCCAATTCATTCTTCACACGACAGCCAGAGCCATCTTTGCAAAACACATGTCTGAGTGTGTCACTGCTCTGCTTAAAATCTTTTAAAGCTTCACCCTAGCTGGTTTGGTTCAATGGACAGAGCGTTGGCCTATGGACTGGAGGGTCCCAGG
>NW_006335409.1:0-370 GCF_000327345.1 Myotis davidii
AATATTATTGACTATATTCCCTATGCTGTACTCATATTGCTTTTTAAATGATCACTGTGACTATAATATACATGTTCTGTCCCCCCTACTATATTGTAAACTTTTAGAATATTACTCTATAGCTAATAAGCATAGAGACCCTTTTTTAAATAATGGGCACCCAATAAATAATAACAATGGCTAACACTTGATTGTTTTCTATGTGCAGGAGACTGGTCTAAACACGTTCATTAATCCTCACAGCCCACCATCTCAGTTGACTGGCTGAATGGGAGGAGGTATGCTTATTCATTTGAAGCACTGGGACATGGACACACCTGAGACTCTACAGCAGCAGTTCTCAACCTGTGGGTATCGACCCCTTTGGGGG
>NW_006335410.1:0-370 GCF_000327345.1 Myotis davidii
TCTGCTTATAAAAGATTAGAGAGTTCAGTGATGAAAACCAGCAACACAGCTATGTTACAGTGCTTTCTATGCTCTCTAGAAAACACTACTTGAACAAATTTACCATTAAATCTGACTTTGTGAAAATAGGTATTTAAAATCAATAAGATATATGCATTAAAATGTAAACCTAGTGATATGCTTATTATTCAAATGTAGGATAACCAATTATATTGTTTATAAAATACCTGAATAGTTTGAAACAGGCTTTATGAAGAATAAAATAGGCCTTCAAACAAGAGAAAATAACCTAGAGTAAAGTATAGATCAGTTAGCATGATTTCCCAGGGAAGAATGATTGCATCTCAGATATTGACACCTAATTACCCAC
>NW_006335411.1:0-370 GCF_000327345.1 Myotis davidii
CTGCTAGAGGAATTAGTCAACTTAGTTTTTGGTATCTCTAAATCTCTATTGTTCTCTTTATTCAACATCTCAAAACCATTTTACCTCAAACACTTGCTTTAAGGAGACTGTCTTGTTTCAATGAACCAATGGCCACTTTAAACTCAGATTTCTTTGCTTCAAGGTCTCTGTCACCTGGTCTCTTCTATCTCACTACTCTCTCCCCATTACTCTCCAATACAAAGTCTTTTCCCCAAATATGGAAATATTATTGTCAAATTCATTCTCCACTTGCTTGTCTTTCTTTTAATGCATCTCCATACTTCATTCTACTTCCTGTATTTACTTCATTCTTTCCCCCTCCAGGAGGCTTTCTCCATCCCAGTCCATT
>NW_006335412.1:0-370 GCF_000327345.1 Myotis davidii
CATTAACCTTTACAATGTCAATGCGTTCTCCATATCAATCCAGCGAAATGGCTGCCAGAGGTAACAGTTAAGGGAACATTTCACATAGATGAACATATTAATGCTTTATTTAGTTCTAAATGCACTGTGAAGGGTTGAGCACAGGGCTTACCTATGTTAAGGAAGCAATATACCTTAAAGAACAATCTCACTGAAAGAAAGTGGAAGTTTGACAGATAAAGTATAGCCTGCTTTCTAATCTTTCACATTTCTTTCTTCCCTACTTTTTACCGTATCATGTATTTTGCTTTTTCCCTTCCAGTCAACAGAGAGCACTAACTAAGCAGATTGCACACCAGTAGAGAAAGGATTACTGTATGCCTGGTGTGCG
>NW_006335413.1:0-370 GCF_000327345.1 Myotis davidii
TCCTCATTACGTAATGAATAACAATTCTTGAATCCTTTAAACCACCCCGAGTGAGTGGTAAATTCCTTTCCTTTCAACATCACAAACAACTTTTTTCTTTGGTCATGACCACCACAGTGCTGAGTACGATAAGTTTCTGTGTCTTCAATCAAAGTCATTAGAAGTTTCTCCATGTCTCTTACAAGTCCTTCTCAAATCTGTATTAGTCTCACTGCCTTCAAAGAAGCAGACCCTTTAACAACTTCCATCACTTTGCTCTTGCTCCTTGAAATTGTAGCTACGGTGCAATGGAACATGCCTGACTGGTGAGAAAAAACCATCACTCATTTCCCACCTTCATAGTTCTTAATCACTTTTAATTTTGTTTCCA
>NW_006335414.1:0-370 GCF_000327345.1 Myotis davidii
TATCTTTTTTGATGTATGACAAATTCCACTTCCACCATAAAATATTTTTTGTTGTTGTTTTCTTTTACTTTCAATTGCAACATCCTGTACCCTGACTTTAATTTTGTTTTCATTTAATTCTTTTCTTATTTTTTGATTAATCAGATGAGTCTAGCAGAGTTCCATATAACTGTGGATATAGATGGTATCTAATATGTTCATTGGTTGTTAAAATTCTTGAAGAAGATAGAAGGCAACTATTGGTACTTCCTTCAATCGATTTTTAAAAATCTGCCCAGATCATCACAACCAAGAGAAATCCTGCAACTATCATGCCTGTCCAGCACTCAATAGTATCTGACTAATATTATCACAGTGGATACACAATTTA
>NW_006335415.1:0-370 GCF_000327345.1 Myotis davidii
CAGTTCAGCATCAGGCTAGTTATAGTCCATTAGCCCATTATGTGTGGGGTCCACTTGATTGTGGGCCATATGGGCAAATGCAGGGAAGCAGGAGTGAAAGAGCCCCACAAGCCCAGAGTCAAGTGTAATAAACCAAGAGAGTAAACTTCTTTTTCTAGGTTGCTAAGTATCCCAGATCTCCTCAGGCTCGCAGTGGCCATGCCCATGTTGGCCAACCACCTCTGTCCCAGGTGTGATTAACAGCAAAGTATCTTCCCTGTGATCCCAATTACGGGGCATGTGTTTATTTTCCCTTTGCCCAGTCCCTTCCCCCAATGTTTTTCAGGGAACATGCTTGTAATGTCTGGTCTTCTCTTTGCTCCTTTTCTAT
>NW_006335416.1:0-370 GCF_000327345.1 Myotis davidii
CAGATTTTTATTAAGAGTAAATTTAACTGCAATTCTACTTTTAAGTGACCTTCCTATGGAAAAAAAATTAAAATCTATGACATGTATGTGACACGTTTTATTTTTGCATGTTTCTTTAGGATTACTAATTAAATTTATTTAATGTATTTTACTTGCTTTCCATACATACTGCATTTTATAACTGTTTTGTATCATTGATTTTCATCTCATTTTAAAAAAATAACTATTTGAAGCTAATAATTATGCCCTTTATTGTTATTTCAGTCACACCTATTTAATTTCTCTGGTTATTTTCTGTCTGACTTTGGAAATTATTTTTCTATCTAATGTACAGGGAGAGGCAAAAGTTGGTTTACAGTTGTTTGTATGA
>NW_006335417.1:0-370 GCF_000327345.1 Myotis davidii
AATGAGAATATTGAATGGAAAAATGCTAAATGGAAGGTGGGCAGATGTAAAAGTCAAATTTTTACCTATTTCTAAGCTTGGCTTATGGTAGTCTTTATATTTTCCATATAGAATATTATTTTCCCATAATTAATGTTTGTTATATTTATATCAGTGTTTCCTAAGAATTCATACATGCTAGCTTATTAATTTATTATTGTGGTATAGGAAATCAACACAATTCTTTGGATCCTGTTCTGTTTAAGGACTTCCCCTTCATCCATCCACTCCCAAGGTCACAATGCAAAGTCTTGTGACTTTGTCTCCCACTTAAGTGTCTTTGATGTTTACCTGCATCCTTCATGACTTTATTTATTAAAAGACAGACTTT
>NW_006335418.1:0-370 GCF_000327345.1 Myotis davidii
TTGACTCTCTGAAAAAACACACTCGCTGGCAAATCCTCCATGAATCCTACAATACGCAGTAACGCGCATGCATCTCCTCTAATCTACTACGGGGAAAAACTCAAAATTCATCCAAGTAGCAAAAACAACCACTTTGCTTCAAAATTCTCTTGTTCAGTAAGATAAAATGCCCACTTCGAATCACATAAGTGCGCATGAACAACTCGGCCACAGTATACGAAGATATTAGCCTCAACAAAACTACAGATCCTCGCAAATAATGTACACACATTCTTCGAGAGTACTCAAATATATCCCCTCAAATGATGCAGCTCAAACATTTTGAATTATGAAATGACAAGGGAAATGAGAATTCAACAAAAAGCAACAA
>NW_006335419.1:0-370 GCF_000327345.1 Myotis davidii
TCAGCAACTATCATTTATTGAGCAATTACTATGTCCCAGGCACTGTCCCACTGCACTCTTCACTCACTCAATCCTCACAACTTGCATTTTACAGATGAGGAAATTGTGACAGAGCAGTGAGGTTACTTGCTCAAGGTGACAAAGCGAGTCAAAAGCTAAAGAGGTTGACTATGCATGACCTGGGGAAAAGTAAAATCTCACCAAATGGTATGAGAGTGTTTCTCAATCTCTGACATTTGGGGCCAGAAAATTTGTTGTGTAGCTGTCCTATACACTATAGGATATGTAGCAGTGTCCCGGGTCTCCAGATGCCAGTAGCAACTCCCTCTCCTACCCACTCCTGTTGTTGAAGCATCCATCTTATATAAAA
>NW_006335420.1:0-370 GCF_000327345.1 Myotis davidii
TGATTAAGGTATTACATATGTGTCCTTATTCTCTGGTGTTTCTTCCTCTTGTGGCAAGACCACAAGAACAATTTGCTGTTCAGACTCCTCTGAGATAATGAACTCAGTCCACACACCTCTTAGTAAAGCTCCAATAAAGGTCAGAATATCCAGTTCTTTCCAGCCCACTCCAGAAAGCCTGGTTAAATTAGTCTATGGGGAGGCCCAGGAAGCAGTATTTTTTTAAAAGTTCCCAGGGGGTTCTAATGTGTAGCCAGAGTTGAAAGGATAGTTAAAGGGTTTGTTACCAAATAGGGCATTCCCCAGGGTTGTCCCTAACTGGAACATTCTCCAACATATTTCCTATCTGAGCTTCTCTTTGGTAACTTTG
>NW_006335421.1:0-370 GCF_000327345.1 Myotis davidii
AAAAAAACTACATAGCCATTCAACAGGGAAGTGACTGAATAAATAACTAAAGAATCCTACTGAAAAATGGAGTTGATCATACGTATTGTCATGGAAAAATATCAGTGACATAACTGAAAAAAACGAGTAGTAGAATATGTAACAGCAATTATCTCTGAAGAAGGGACTGACAGGGTGTAGGCAATACAGTACGTTGTAATAAGAAAGTAGTAAGGAGCTTTCAAGTTTGATTTCTGAGTATTCAAGTTTTTTGTAATGGGAGCTGTTCGAGTATTTCTTGTGTAATTTTTTTTTATTTTTAAATTACAAATGTTAAAGAAATGAAACTTAATGGGGGAACAAACAACCCAATTAAGAAATGGGCAAAGGA
>NW_006335422.1:0-370 GCF_000327345.1 Myotis davidii
TATGAGACATCAAGTCTTTGTATAAACATTTAATTAGTATACAGATATTATAATATTGATGCATGGAGACATAGACTAAAAAACAAATAGCCCCCCCCCCAACTTCAATGCATATATAGGTGATGGATATATGACACAGTTGGCATTTCAAATTAGTGAGAAAAAACATGGCATTTCCATTAGGATATTTTGTATCAACTGTGTTTTCATGTGGAAAAATCACCTGAGTACAAAAAATATCTTAATGTAAGAGGTACAATATAACAGCTTTAAAAAAATTATTTTAATTAAAATAAGTGTTGTATATGTTATTCTCTGAGAACCTGATAAATATTAATCTGGTCTATGCCTTGAAGGAGTTCTCAAGGTG
>NW_006335423.1:0-370 GCF_000327345.1 Myotis davidii
TCTCTCTCAAATAAAAAATAATGAAAAATCACTTTAGACAAAGGTCAGATGAAAGAAAATAGGTAGGGTCTGCATGGTGATAGGAATCACTTCCCAACATGCATCGGGCTTCTCAGCTTAGGGGTGTTCAGGGACTGATGACATAGGAAGCCCACCATTGACTGAAGAGACAGAATTTCGGGTGTTCCAAGTTGTGGGGGACCCAGGATGAGTGGGCCATGTCCAGCTCTGGGGTCTGCTTGAGCGAATAAGTGTGAGTCTCTGGAGCTGAGGGATGTGCCAAGCCTGCAGTCACCTCCCAAGGGCACGGGCCTCATGAGGGTCTCATTGCATTAAACACTCAGATTCGCCCTGACCAGTTTGGCTCAGT
>NW_006335424.1:0-370 GCF_000327345.1 Myotis davidii
GTGAGAGAGAAGCATCAATTGGTTGCCTCCTGTGCGTGCCCTGACAGGAGATGGAACGCACAGAATTGGCATGTGCCCTCACTGGGAATCAAATCTGCTTCACATTTTTGTACAGGATAATGCTCCAATCAACTGAGCCACCCAGCCAAGGCACACATTCCTACTTAAAAAATAATGTGGTCTCTCCCTTTGCTTTGTTGATATCTTCCTTCCAACATTGGAAATAAATGGAGAAAATATTGGGTGGGTTTCTGACCTGATCTGTAACTACGTGTGATCCATCAGAGTTTGCTGAAAAACATGTCTTCTTAACTTACATTTAAAGAAAAGAGCTATATACTGTGTTAAATTAATAAAAGCTGTTCATTAC
>NW_006335425.1:0-370 GCF_000327345.1 Myotis davidii
CATGCATGATGGTGCAGTCCAAAAATGCCATTGCTATCTGTGGAGATGATTTGCATAACTTGCTGATGATGCTGGGTCAGTCACATGGCCTTTTTTGAATAGAACGCTGCATGTTTAGGCTCCTGCACACTCCCATAATACATGAGTCACTCAGTGTTTTCATAGTCCTCATTAAGTACTATTGTTTTGCTTGTAATATGTCTTCAACAACACACACCCTCTCAGCCATTCTACCTGTGGCCTCTTTTCCGCTTGGGGCCCTTGCAAATGTGGCTTAACAGTTATCCTTGAAGATATCTGTATTCTAACTTAGTAATGGATTCAAAGGAAATGACTACACTTTATACTAGGCCGAAACTGCTATCCCTAA
>NW_006335426.1:0-370 GCF_000327345.1 Myotis davidii
TGCTTTACTACTGTGCCATTTCAAGACACTGGCCCAAACTTTTCCTGTTTTATTTACAAACCTATGTGTCTTGGAAATTTGATCTATGTGCTCTGTTTTCAAATCTGGCTCATTAACCTGAGGTGAGCGGGGAAGCAATTATCTTCTCTTTTCACTGGGAGAGGACAGCACATCCCATAGCATTCCAAAAATATGTTCCAAGTTCATTTCTCTGATTTCAATAAAAGCCTTTTGTAATAAGATTGGGTGAGGGCCACAAAATTGATGTTAGGCCATTTTCTTATAGATTCTGCACAGGTAATATGGCATGTTGTGTTAGTCTGTGGCTATAATTGCCCTTTTAACCTCAGCTCCAGGAGAAAAACACAGA
>NW_006335427.1:0-370 GCF_000327345.1 Myotis davidii
CTCTCTAAAGTCAATAAAAACATATTTAAAAAATTCTTCCTCCATGCTATGCATTAGATATCATATTAGTATCTACTTTAAATGATATGAATGAATTAGAAGGATTCAGAAAAACATATCAAAGTTTATGAAACTATTTTAAAAGTCTTATGAAGAACTGTTTTTTTAAAAATAGGTATTCAGATTAATCACTTTTCCAAGTTCATTGTTGTCTATAGTTCTTGAATTTTGGTCTATTGTTCTCAAGCCCTGAAAGGTATAACAAAAAGAAATGACTTCATTGTAGCAAGGAAGATTCTGGATGGAGATAAAGTGTAGGCAATCAAAATGTTGAAACTCCAGCCAGCTGGTGTGGCTCAGTGGTTGAGCA
>NW_006335428.1:0-370 GCF_000327345.1 Myotis davidii
TGATGTCAGTGGAGTGTTAAAGTCCCCTACTATCACTGTGTTGCTATAGTTCTTTCTCTTTATGTCCATCATAACTTGCCTTTTATATTAAGTTGCTCCTATGTTAGCTAAATAAATGTTAACAATGGTTATATCCTCTTGTTGAATCGTTCCCTTATTTTTATCTTAGTATAACCTTTGTTTTAAAGTCTATTTTCTTTGATATAACAATTGCTATTTCAGCTCTTTGTTTGCTTCCATTTGCATGAAATATCATTTGCCATCTCTTTACTTTTCCTCTGTGTGTATCTTTTACTCTGAGGTGAGTCTATTGTAGATAGAATGTATATGGGTATTATTTTCTTATCCATTCAGCTATCCTATGTTTTTT
>NW_006335429.1:0-370 GCF_000327345.1 Myotis davidii
GAGGAGGAGGAGGAGGAGAAAAAAAAGAAGAGGCAGAAAGTAGAAGAAAAAGGAAGGGAAAGAAGGAGAATGAGAATAGTTTTTGATTAGATAACATAAAAGGACAGATGATTTAAGAGGGAAAGTGGCATCACAATCCTTAATTTTGATGATATAATATGAAATGATTGAGATGAGAATAAAAGAATACTTGT
This sequence comes from Myotis davidii, assembly GCF_000327345.1. Lineage (NCBI taxonomy): Eukaryota > Metazoa > Chordata > Mammalia > Chiroptera > Vespertilionidae > Myotis > Myotis davidii. The sequence continues at coordinate 195 of NW_006335429.1, forward strand.
AAAGAGGCCAAAAAATTGTACAAGGAGAGTTTTGAAGTGCTCAAATTAAAGGACTTTGATTCAAACTTGAGAGAGGAGTTCACAATAAAAAAGAATACACTAAATGATGAGCATATGCAAGAATTTTACCAAAGGGCTAAAGCACAGAATAAAATGAAGTTTGTGAATTAAAAAAA
>NW_006335430.1:0-370 GCF_000327345.1 Myotis davidii
TTTCCAGAGGACCTAATAAGTTTTTATTCCTTTACCACTTTTGGCCTTGGTGAATTCTTTCTTCAGCAGCCCTAACATTTGGTATCAAAAAACCAGGAGGATTCCAGGGGGAAAGGTTGCCATTATTCTAAATTTGGTCCCCGAGTTTGCTATTCTGAGAGCAGTAGGCAACAGCAGCTCGTTCTGGGGTTACCTTTGAATCCTACTTGGGTGACATGATCACTGGCCTGCATTAGGCCTCACTCCATTATGAGTCCTCCCGAATCAGTGAAGGAGGAGACTGCATCTGGAACCTCTTCTTCTTCATTGCTAACCCACCATTCCACACCAGACAATCTTATCTAAGTGAGTGACATTCCACAATTTCCCT
>NW_006335431.1:0-370 GCF_000327345.1 Myotis davidii
TTATATCAATCAGCCTATAGTAAAACTGGTTTCGTTATACATCTTGTAGCGTCAAGTCAGTTTCCAAAAGCCTATTGATGACGTTAAATGAGGACTTACTGTATAGTAGTTTCAATCAACATGTTTTAATTTTATCAAAACCCATGACTCTTTCCTTTTTACTTTTTTAAGCATCAACTTCCTACTTAAATATTATGAAATGAAATGTAGGTGAGAACATACAACTGAAAACTCGTCAAGCAAAAGGTACTGAGAGAGGGTAGGATGATAGCAGAAAGGGCAGAAGCAGTGACACAGGAAGGGTGGGAGATGCCATGGGAAAAACTCACTTTTTAAATTTTAAATATGTGTGAAAAATTAATGAAAAAAA
>NW_006335432.1:0-370 GCF_000327345.1 Myotis davidii
TTTTTTTCTGTATATCATAAAGGACGGGGGTCCTAAAACTGAATCATCTTGGCCGGAGCTCACAGAGTTTAAGCTGAAAGCGCCCATCCTCACCATTTGTAGTACACACCATCAATCCTCCGAAAGAACAGGCTTCTTCCCCATCACTGAGATCACTGCCTTTTATCTTTGGACTGTCATTTTTAAAACCCAAAGTGAAAGACCATTTCTTACATTTTAGTCTTCATAAACTTTGAACTTGGGCAGAAGACATTTCAGCCTTGAAATTCCAAGTGGTGTGAGAGTCAACACATAATAAACTATATAACAAAAAGTGCTGTTTTATGAGTTTAAAGGTATTTACTTGCCTGTGATATAAATTGTGAATTGG
>NW_006335433.1:0-370 GCF_000327345.1 Myotis davidii
AATCACAGGATGGGTGGGAAGGAAGGAGATGTTGAAAGGATACTGACTACCCTTCCAATGTGGAAATTCCAGGCCAACTATAAGTGAAGGACATGATCAAGAGAAATATAGGCAGCAAGTAGCATGAGGACCATACATTTTCCTATATACAACTTCTGAATATGCCCAAAGCTTTCTCATATGCATGATCTCATAGGATCATTGAGAGGTGGTCAGAGCATTTTACAAGTGATGAAACTGAGGTACAGAGACAAAATGCCTTGCCCAAGATCATCAAATAGCAAAACTACCAAGTAGCAAACTCAACAGGGCATCTACGACACCTGCCTGATGCTGACTTTGAGAATTACTAGTTTGTTCCAATCCACTA
>NW_006335434.1:0-370 GCF_000327345.1 Myotis davidii
GAAGAAGAAGAGCTGGGTCATGCACCCTGCGTAGGAGATGACGTTCTTCTCCGAGACGAAGCTCATCAGCATTTTGGGAGTGATGACGGTGGAATAGCAGAAATCTATGAAGGACAGATTATAGAGGAAGAAGTACATCGGGGTGTGCAGGTGAGAGCTCAGCCCGATCAGTGTGAGCAAGCCCAGGTTCCCCACCGCCGTGACCATGTAGGAGCCCAGGAACAAGAAGAAGAGGGGCAGCTGGAGCCCCGGGTGGTGGGTTAGGCCTGCGAGGATGAACTCTGTCACAGAGGAATTCTCAGCCACCATCCTCGCTTAGGACGTTCTGTGGAACAAAGGGAGAGAGAGAGACGCTGCTGCCCTCCCGGTC
>NW_006335435.1:0-370 GCF_000327345.1 Myotis davidii
TAGAGATAAGGCAGCAGGGTGTAGCGGATGTTCAGATAATGCCTGGAGGAACTCAATAGCTGAGAGTCTTCACCAAAGGCAGCAGGGTCCTGGTCCTAGGAGGAAACATAAGTGATTACTAAATATTTCCATCATAGTTTAAAAGTCCTCTTTGATAAGTTTTCTCACAAGAAAATAGCAATGTTCTCCAACTTGAAGATGTGGAAACATTTCCACAACTGAAAGGATCTGGGACCTACCTGCTCCTTCATCTTATAGATAAGAAAACCATGTCAAAAATACAGTATAAAATTGCAAGGAAGTGGCAGAGTTTAAATTTGACACATGTCTTCTGACATTGATTCATGACCGCCTCAGGATGATAAAGAAA
>NW_006335436.1:0-370 GCF_000327345.1 Myotis davidii
CATCTCTATTTGTGCAGCAATGATTTCACTTTGTAATATTTATGGGTGCCCAATGCCCTATCCATAATTCTGAAATCCAACAAGCTCTGGAAATGCAAAGATTTTTCATTGATTCATGTAGTGGCGAAAGCTGACTGGGACTGATGCAAATACTCATTTTCCCTCTTTAGAAATATGAACATGTTTGCTTATGGAGTGCCATCCCAAACCCTTCTGGAGGTGTTATATAGAACATGCAGTGTAGGCACCATAGTAATAGCTTCAATAATCTGTAAATCTCTGAATTCTGAAACACAAATGGCCTCCTGAGTTTTGGATAAGGGATTGTGAACCTACATTTCTAACAGTATAACTGACTGGTCCAAGAGCA
>NW_006335437.1:0-370 GCF_000327345.1 Myotis davidii
AAAAAATGTTATGTATTTTATCTTGCATTTCTCTGATTCCTATGGAAATCAAATATCCTATGCTTCTCATTCATTCATAATTCGAATTTTTGAATTGCCTCTCCATACCCTTAACATATTTTTTAAGGGATACACCACCTACACTCATTTCTCTTTTTGGACACAATTACTTTGGTTTCTGTTTATTGTTTGGTAATCCATGTTTGCCTTTTCTGAATGAAACAACAATTGCTTATTCTTTGTGACTCATTGCTCTCATAAATCCACAACTACCTATTGATCTTTAGAGTTCGTGTGAAGCATTATCTCCTTTTCCACCCATAGCCTCTGATGACCTTGCTTCCACATTTGCTCATGTATTCATCACATA
>NW_006335438.1:0-370 GCF_000327345.1 Myotis davidii
ACATACATATATACAGAAACACATAGACAAAAAGGAATAGAGATCTTATGGCTTTAATTCTAAATTTCCAGCCATGAGCCAGGTATAAACACAGAAATACAAAATGCACTGATTTATATAAGGGTTCGTTCTTGTCTTTATCTCACTTTATATTTTTATCCTAATTGTGTTTCTGGGAGATGGTACAAGTTGAGGTTACCTGCTCAATATGAATAGTAAAGCTTCCTACTAATATTTGTAGAGGAGGCTTTTAAGATTTCTTTTTGCCCTGAAATGTAATTTTATGGAGACTGTAGACTAAATTTGCGGTGAGAGACCAAGGATAAAGCAAACATCAGTCAGGGTGTCTCCAAAGCTCATCTACCTAGAT
>NW_006335439.1:0-370 GCF_000327345.1 Myotis davidii
TGCCTGATAAGACAATACAGAAACCAGTGTATGTGAATGCCAAACATATAAAGGAGACACTTTGAAAGAAAATGGTGTGAAGAGACGAGACTCAAGGAAAGAAGGGAGAAGGGATATAACAGGAAATATCTCTCTAATTCATCTTGTTTCCCCTCTTCTCATTCACTAGCTGAAGTGTGATAAAACATTTCAAGTTTTCTATTTTTCCCTGCCTCTAGCCTCCAGAGACTTCTGAACTATCCCTCCACACTAGTCCAGACCTGAAAGATGGCATTGATTAAAAGTCTCTAATGGCTTCACCATTTTCCATAGAATGAAATTCAAGTGCTATAGTGTTGCATGCAAAGTCCCTTACAGATTGGGCCCACCC
>NW_006335440.1:0-370 GCF_000327345.1 Myotis davidii
ATTTTCCCAACACCATTTATTGAAAAGACTATTATTTCCCTATTGTGTATTGTTGGCACCCTGGTCGATGATCAGCTTACCATATCTGTGTGGCTTATGTGGGGGCTCTCTATTATGTTTCATTGGTCTATATGTCTGTTTTAAACCATTATTTTATTATATGATGTGATAAACATATTTTCTTGTGAGTATTTTCTGCAACTTATAGTATTTCTTTAGAATAGACTCATAGAATAGGATTTAGACATTGGGATAATGTTTCAGAGTATTAGATGATATTCAGTCTAGGGGACTCAGGAACTCCTAATACTACTTTAGTCCTGGTTATTTCCCCCTTAGAGTTCTACAAAAGAAACAAGAAATAATAAAA
>NW_006335441.1:0-370 GCF_000327345.1 Myotis davidii
TTCACAGTTTCCCTTTCCGGTCTCCCTTTCTTTGCCCACTGCTTTCAGTTGATGAGTTCAAAGACCTGTCCTTGGCTTTAACTACCACTTACATATAAACAGCTTTAATGATTTTCTTCTCGTTTCTGGGCTATCTTTTGAGCATCAAACCCAAATAGCCAAGTGTATGTTGGGCCTCTCCACTTGGGTATCCCACGGGCACCTCAAATTCAACATGCACAAAACTGAATTATCTTACACCCTCTTCTCCTCACATTGTCTCATAACCACTCAAACCAAAACCCTGGATGTCATCTCAGATTTTCCATTTTCCTTTAACTCCTAACCCTACCCACCCTCTACTACATGTTCTCCAAATCGTGGGAATTCT
>NW_006335442.1:0-370 GCF_000327345.1 Myotis davidii
TTGTGTCATTTAAATGAAATACAAGTATTTTTGATGAATAAATGAAGAAAAATTTTAAGGTTGGTCTCTTTATAAAATGCACCTTAGGGTCATTAAATTTTCTCTCTGTGGTCAAACTGTCATTGCACCAGTACATTCAAAGTGATCTTCATTCATTAAACACTTGACAATTTTTCTTATGAAGTAAAAAGAGCAGAGGTAATAAGACATTGTATATTTCTATGCTTTGTTTCATAGAAATTTAATGAAGATAAATTAAGATTTTGTAGAAATATTTATTGCTTTCTTGATAGTAAAAAATACTTGTTTAAGTTTCTAAGCATAATTTTATCCATGAGCCCTGGTGTTTCTTTTGCATTCTTAGAATCTC
>NW_006335443.1:0-370 GCF_000327345.1 Myotis davidii
CGGCATTAGGAAGGTTGAGAACCACTGGTCTACTCAGAGGCAGGCTTCCATTCACTTATTATTTTAAAAGATGTGTCACTGAACATCATTTATCAGGGAAATGTTAATTAAGACCACAGTGAAATACCACTATATACCCACCAGAATGGGTAAAAGTAAAAACTCAGACACCACAATGTTGACAAGGCAACCAGAACTCTCAAAGTTGATGAGTTCCACTTTGTGGTACAGCCACATTGGAAATGATAGAATCACTTTATAAAAAGTTCCAGTAGTTTCTTATAAAACTGAAAATACACTTAGCCATGAACACATGTTTATTCAAATGAAATAAAAATGCATTCTCAGCCCTAACCGGTTTGGCTCAGTG
>NW_006335444.1:0-370 GCF_000327345.1 Myotis davidii
AAAAAAAAAATCATTATTACCACTTTAACCATTACCTATTACTGTGAATAAATAGCTCCCAAACTTAGTGCTTAATAAAAATAATGATTTATTCTCATAATTCTATAAATTGATTAAGCAGAGCTTAGATGGAATGACTTGTCCTCCCCACTTAAGTCTCATCTGGGCTTGCTAATGTGGCTTTAGTTTTGGCTAAACAATTCAAGATGGTCTCACTCAGAGAGCTAGTTCTTAATCTGAGATACTTGGGGCATCTCTCTTTTGTAGACTTCCATTCGCCAAAGCCTCTTTCCCGCTGTAGGCTTTCATTGCCCACATGGACTCTTCAGTAGGGTAGCTCAGGTTTATGTACATCACATCTCAGAAATCT
>NW_006335445.1:0-370 GCF_000327345.1 Myotis davidii
TGTGCATTTATGACTGTAAACTTTCCTTTCAGGGCTACTTTTACCACATCCCATAGATTTTCATATATTTTGTTTCCATTTTAAATTTCTTGGGATGATCTTTGATTTCTCATTCTATTTCTTTCATCAACTAGTTATTTAGATGTATATTGTTCAGTTTCCACATTTTGCAGTTTTTTCAGCTTTCTTCACATTGATCTAGTTTCAAAACTATGTGGTCGAGAAAGATATTTGGTATGATTTCAGTCTTTTATAATAGCATAATGGTTACCAGAAGGGAAGGGGGGAAGGGAAGTTAGAAGAGGGCATAGGGTGGATAAATGGTGGTCAAAAGAGGCTTGAGTTGGGGTGGCAAACACACAATGCAATA
>NW_006335446.1:0-370 GCF_000327345.1 Myotis davidii
TGTGTGTGTGTGTATATATACATCATATATACATAATCAATGTGCTTGCTGTGAAAAGGCAGCATTACACCACTACTCCATTAAATGCGGAGTTTTAAAACTGGGCTACCCCACTCGCTAGTTGTGTGACTTTGGGCAGATCATGTGTCTCAGTTGCCTTGACTGCCAAATGAGGGTAAACCTACCGTAAACATCATCCTTAACAGTGAAACCTTAGTCAGGAATGAGACACCATCAGTGCTGCTTCTCTTTGCTCTCGTACTAGATCCTGACCAGAGCAGGAAAACACCACTGCTAGGGACAGCACTGTCCAGTGGCTCCTAGGTTGGCAAGGGGCTGAACCAGGAGAAAGACTAGAGGTCAGACAATT
>NW_006335447.1:0-370 GCF_000327345.1 Myotis davidii
AAGAAGCTCTACCTCCTTGGAAGTAGCCTCCTTTTGACAGAAACCACAGGTGAAGATGTCACCTGAGGACGCTGGCTCACAAAGATGCCCTCCTCCAGATCCAAACTCGCCTCCTCACCTCTCCTCCAGATTAAAAACTGGGCCAGGACCCCCTCTGAGGAAACAGCTCCCTCGATGACAGAACTGCAGGGTCTGCATAACCTGCACTGACAGAGAGGGGAAAGCATGGGCAGGAGCGGATTGAGTGTGTCAGACCAGGCTGGGGAACAGAAGGTGGGTAAGATGTTTATTGTCTTGGGGTGGGGTCACCTGGAAGTTAATGTCCTGGGAAGGATATTTAGAATCGATCATGTTACATACACGCCTGGAA
>NW_006335448.1:0-370 GCF_000327345.1 Myotis davidii
TCCAACTATAATTCTACCCCAGTCTCCTTCCTCCCTGACCCCCATTTTCTTCCACATTGCCTAATAGTGTATATTTTTTAGTTTGCTTTTTCTGACTGTCCTTTTCTAGCTATATCTTATGTATCTCCTATAGCTGTGGCCTGGTCAGTAGAGAAATTAAAGAGAATTTCTCTTTCACACTTGATGCCATACCTTTATACAACTTAAAGCTACATTGTCTGGTTTGTTGTCCATATTTTATTGCTTGTGTTGCAATTTTCCCCCTTCATTTATTACATGTACTGATGGCTTAACATATTATCATATGCCATGATTTGTAATGGACCCTAGATCCATTCTTCAAGGGGTTTAGAATTTCCTGGGATGCCAG
>NW_006335449.1:0-370 GCF_000327345.1 Myotis davidii
ACCTTAACTGGGAAAGCACCTCTGAGTGGCAGAGCAGGAAGGACACATGGGTAAATATTTCTCCTTTACAACCTCATTCTACCATAAAAAAGTTACGCATGGATGAATTAGCCCCATCAGAGTCCACAGTTCCGGGAACGATATAAACTTGGCTGTAGGTGCCTCATGCTTACTTGCCTAAATCACCTGTCCACACACCCTTCCCCAAATAAAAGAAACGGCACTAATCTCTAGAACCCTGGCCAGTTATTCACTCTCCAAGAGGCTCAGCGCCCTCCTCTCTAAAATGAGAGTAATGCACTAATGTTTACTTTGCAGCTTTGTCAAGATTCTGGCAAATTTAAATAAGTCGAGATGAGAACTTCTCCTC
>NW_006335450.1:0-370 GCF_000327345.1 Myotis davidii
AATACTGCTTGAAAATTATATATTTTATAATGATAGGTAACTCCCTGGTCTAAATATAAAAAAACTAAAAATAATATTGTATGATAAGTATGTGTCAGACACTATTCTAAGCATTTTGCATATAGTAACTTTTTAAATCTGCCATTCATTAAAAAATAGGCACTATTCCTATCCAGATTTTACAGATGGGGCCCCGAAAAATGTATTAATTACTCATACATACATGGTTATAAATGGTTGTGCTGTTCAGATCCCACCTCCATACCATTTCTACACAGAGTGAGTTCGATGGAAGAACAGTGATTTTCAAACAGTGTGCCATGGGTGGCTCACTGCTGTGCCACAGAATTTTTAAAACATGCGATACCTG
>NW_006335451.1:0-370 GCF_000327345.1 Myotis davidii
AAATATCCTTGGGTGAGGATTAACAAACAAACATAGATGAAAAAAGAAAAGAATATAAATGGAAGCTTCCTACACACTGCTGTGTAAACTATATAATCAATTTGAATTTATTTCCTTTTCTCATTCTGACCAACATTTTTCTTTAATTTTATGAGGGGCAACATTTTTTTCTTTTAGCTTTTTGAGGATATAATTAACATAATATTGTATAAGTTTAAGGTGTATAATGTGTGACTTTACATTTGCATATATTATAAAATGATTACCTCAATAGAGTTAGTTAACATCCATCACCTCATAAAGTAACAATATTTTTTGTGGTGAGAAGAAACTTTTATTTATTTTTTTAAATATAGTTTTATTTATTTCA
>NW_006335452.1:0-370 GCF_000327345.1 Myotis davidii
AAAAAAAAATTGACTTGGTTCATTCACCAGGCCATCTTATTTTTCTCTACAATATACACACAGGGAGTAAATAGATAACAATGGAACCAATGTTTCCAAGAAGTGGATAGGGAAAAGGACAGGGTTTGTAATCTAGCAGCCTGGCAAAATTGGAGTTGTTTTTCTCTTTTGTTTAGTGGTATGTTTGTATGATATGGAATTTAATTCCTTTAAATTATAATCTGATTTCCTGGTTACCTGTAACCCCATAGGTATGAGAAAAAAATTAACTTTATATTAAATGAGTACAAAAGCTTCCCATTTTATAATTCTTAGGAAAATACAATTTTGACCTGATGTTTCTATAATGTTCATCCTACATAATAAAAGC
>NW_006335453.1:0-370 GCF_000327345.1 Myotis davidii
TATGTGCACTGACTAGGAATCAAACCCTGACTTCCTTGTTCACAGGTTGGCACTCAGTCACTGAGCCATGCCACCCAGACACTTTCACTTTCTTGTTGGTATCCTTTTTATAATTAATTTTTTTTTCAGGTAAATTTCACATGACATAAAATTAACCATTTTCAAATGTACAACTCAATGGAATTTAGTACAACAGTTGTACAGCCAGTGTCTTTATCAAGTTCCAAGATATTTCCATCATCTCAGTCATTTCTTCTCCTCCTTTCTCTCCAACCCTGAAATATAGCAATCTGATTTCTGTCTCTAAAGATCCACATGCTGGATAATTTTTAATTTTGATTAATTTCTATTTTGCTGGTGAGGGGTTTTT
>NW_006335454.1:0-370 GCF_000327345.1 Myotis davidii
GGCAGCCCTCTGGCATCCCAGGAGATGATGGCGGCCAGAGCCGCTTGCATAGATTGAGGAAAGAAAATAAGGGAGGAGGCACCAAACAGGGCTCCCTGAAAAACCCCAACTTGCCCCCTGTACAAAAAAGTGGCTCCCACATAGAAGAACCTGCTCCCCAAATAGTGCAAATACCCAAAGAAAAGGAAAAAGCCAGCAGCAAGGCTGGGCTGGTTGGAATGGCAAAGAACTTTGGTTTAGAAAGGGTAGGAAGAGTGTGAGCTGAGTCTCTCTTCCTTGCCCAGCTCCCCAGAGCCAGCTAGGGCACTTGCCCCAAGGGGGAGTCTGTAAACAAGCAAAGCCAATGGCCTTTGGTTCTGAACCTTCTCCC
>NW_006335455.1:0-370 GCF_000327345.1 Myotis davidii
TATATATATATAGTCAAATGTCTATTCTTATAAGTACATGTATTTATATCATATTCAGGTATATAAATTTACTCTTTCCATTTAATAACTATATAGTATTTCCACATATGTATTAACCACACTCAGAGGTTATTTTATGTCATTCCCTCAAGATGAGCATGCCTTAGTGAGCATCTAGCCATTTCTCTTTTACTTGTTGACTCAGGTATCCATCTAGTACCATATTCTCTACTCACATATTTGCGACACAGTACTGAAGATTAGAGTATAATTAGACTGTTGAGTCATGCTCCATACGAAAAATAGGATAGTATTGGCAAATTACTATGAAAAGTTTTGTATCAATTGATATTCTCATTAATTCTTTACT
>NW_006335456.1:0-370 GCF_000327345.1 Myotis davidii
AAAAAAAAAAAAACAAAAAAAAAAGCCTAATCCAAACTCCTCACCTTACAAATGTGACAGAGGCCCAGAGAGGTTAAACAATTTGCCTGAAGCCACACAGCTTACCAGTAGACCAGGACTTCTAGTCCGATACTTTCCTTCCACTTCATGCACCTGGACCTGGTTCTGCAGTGCCGCCATGAACAGTGTGCGTTGCCAGGGATAAAGTGAAGCCATTGGCCCCTAGCAGGAAAGGAGTGACTTCCCTTCCAGGAAAGTCACCAGCACAGAGCAGATCAGCTCCTAAATGAGAATCTTATAATAGAAAAGCATTTCAGTTTCAGACTTTTTCCTTCAGCAACCACTCATGCTTCCCAGTAGCTCAGGCTGG
>NW_006335457.1:0-370 GCF_000327345.1 Myotis davidii
CTATATTCCCTATGCTGTATTTTATATCCCCATAACTATTAAGTAACTGCCAATTTATACCTCTTACTCCATTCCCCTTATCCTGTTTTCAAATAAGGAAGTTGAACCTTGCTGGGGCTCACTAACTTTCCCAAGTTCATGTAGTTAGTTAAGAGTTGTGATTTGAACTCACATCTCCAGGCAATATCCTGCAGATTTAATTGAGCATATTTATGCCATTTAGCACATTTTATCTTTGATTTTTCTCTATTTTAAATATACATATATGTATACAATATGAGACATATCAAACTTTATATGTATGTATTTTATGCTAGAGGCATGCCGCACGAACTTGGTGCATGGGTATGGTTCCTAGGCCTGGCCTGCA
>NW_006335458.1:0-370 GCF_000327345.1 Myotis davidii
TTGATAAAACAATAATTTTCAATTATTGTGAACATTCATTTTGACATTTAACAAAAGGAAGGCAACTAGTTAATAAAAGGCTACGTGAAATCATAGAATGGACATGAGCATCCAGGGTATTTAGACTTTTAGATTAGTTCTTTATTCTGTATTAATGGTAGACTAGCTAATAATATTTCCATCATTTTAGGAAAGGTTTCATATATTGTCTCCTTTCTCGTACTAATGTAAGAATCAAGTCTGGTTATACAGCTTATTAAATTATCCTTATATATTTAACTTTGTTTTTTTGTCTGAGAAAGTTTATTCAGAAAATCACAGAGGTAGAAGAAATCAGCTCAGGAAAAAAGTTACAGAGGCAAAAAAAAAA
>NW_006335459.1:0-370 GCF_000327345.1 Myotis davidii
ATCATCAGAGAAATACAAATTAAAACAACAATGTTGGCAAAGATGTGGAGAAAAGAGAACCTTCATACACTGTTGGTGGCAATGCAGATTGGGGAAGCACTATGAAAACCAGTATGGAGGTTCCTAAGAAAATTAAAAATGCAACTGTATTATAACCCAGTAATCCCACTCTGGGTATGTATATGAAGATACACTAATTCACAAGAAAATATGCAACCTTATGTTCATTGCAGCATTATTTGCAAGAGTCAAGATATAAAAGCAAATCAAGTGCCTATCAACATTGGACAAAAATGTGGTGGCACATATGTGCAATGGAATATTATTTGGCCATAAGAAAGAATAAAATCTTACCATTTGCAACAGCATG
>NW_006335460.1:0-370 GCF_000327345.1 Myotis davidii
AAGAAGACGATTATCTTGCCACGAGTTAACTCAGCCTAATCATGAGGAGGAAGTACTTCTGCTATTCCACATTATGAGCAGAGAGAAATATGTATGGCACCCAGATTGTCTATTTGGATAGCTGTCAGTACTCATATGCCTAATTTTGATGGTAAATGGAAAAGTGCAAGGTGACTAGGGCCTCCTTGTCCCTGAGCAGAGGGGGCAGGGAATCTGGACTGGATAGCAGAGGAGGGAGATGCAGTGGTGAGAAGTGCAGTTCATCCTATTAACCTTCCCTTTTAAGTTTCTCCCAGGAAGAGAAGCCCATGAGGATCCTGAAGGAGGTACTCCTAGAACTAAGATCAGTGGTTCTCAACCTTCCTAATGC
>NW_006335461.1:0-370 GCF_000327345.1 Myotis davidii
GGAGGGGAAGCCTGTTAACTTCCTAGTGGACACAGGAGCCCAGTATTCGGTTCTTAAGAAACCGCTAGGGCCGGTCTCCCAGAAGACCTCCTGGGTGATAGGGGCAACAGGAAATGAACAATACTCCTGGACCACTACCCGAACGGTAGATTTAGGCACGGGAAGGGTGACTCATTCCTTCCTAGTGATACCAGAGTGCCCAGCCCCCCTTCTGGGGAGAGACTTGTTAACTAAAATGGGGGCCCAGATCACCTTCACCCCACGGGGACCGACCCTGACCCAGCATGGGGAACCAATTACTCTCTTGACACTCCAGCTCGAAGATGAACATCGGCTGTTTGAGGATAGCGTCCAAGAGGATGAGGGGATA
>NW_006335462.1:0-370 GCF_000327345.1 Myotis davidii
CCAGGTTATGAAAGCTGACATGACTCTTGCCTGAATCTCTCACTCAGATTGCTTGCAACCCAACATCGTTGTGTAAGAAAAGCCATACCATGTGAAGCTGTTCCTTCCAGTGGCTCCAGCTACAGACTGAGATTGACAGCCAGCATCAACTTTAAGACATGTAAGTGAACAAATCTTCAGATGATTCCAGAATCCAGACTTTGAATTGGACCAGTGCATGGTGAATGAAGCAGAGACTGGCTGTCCCAACGTATAGATTGATGAACAAAATGAATGTTGCTTTAAACCATTACGTTTGGAGATTCTCTGTAAGTTAGTAATACATAACCAGAATAATTTGCTTATTGTAAGTGATCATTAAATGTTATTA
>NW_006335463.1:0-370 GCF_000327345.1 Myotis davidii
TTTTTTTTTCATACTATACCAAAACTTAAGTGGTAGTTTCTTAAAATTCGCAATGTGGAATCTGAAACCATGTAATGAAATGTTCATACTTTTGTTACATAGTCTTCCTTTCACTTTGAATAAAGCTTTCACCCACATTGTAACATCATGCATTGATTATTTGGAAAATGCCTTTGTTCTGAATTACACAGATATTCCATATATTGACACATTGCATTAAGCAATATTAAAAATAATCACATTTGTTAGTTCACCAATGTTAAGGATGTCAAGCTGACAACATGGCAAAATTTAACAAAATTCTAATTCTCATTTTAAAGCTCACGTAGTTTCATTGGCTGTTGTTTTCCCTCAGTGACAGGCTCACTTC
>NW_006335464.1:0-370 GCF_000327345.1 Myotis davidii
AGAAGAGGAATTAGAAGTTGTGAGGTTCGCAGGCCTTCTGTTCAAGAGCCCGTCTAGACTGCTTCATTATGTTGCTTCATCTCTTCCTCCCACCTACCAAGATGAAGAAGATGAGGACAAAGTGGGAAAAAATATTCGAGGAGAACTAGCTCTATTGCCCAAAGTTGGTGAGTAAAAGAATTTATCTCAATGCAGTCACCTCTTTTTTTATTATTATTAGAGAATTCACCAAATATTTTAACATTTTAACGGGATGTTAGCCAGAAAAGTGGGGCCAAAATCACTTCTGAGCTTCCTAGCAAACCCATCATCTTTTGTCGTCCTTCCCTTTCACAATAAAGGATTGCTATATAGCAGTGGTTCTCAACCT
>NW_006335465.1:0-370 GCF_000327345.1 Myotis davidii
GATCTTGATTCTCTTGACTGTTTTGAAGAAGGCGATCCACGTAGGTCAAAGGAGTCTGCAACTCGGCGCTTAAAACGTGGTCTGGAGCCTGGGAGGAGTTCGCAGGGCTTTGATTTTGTGACATGGTTGCTGATTTCAGTCCGATCAGCCCTTCTTAACGGTATGTATAGCTGGACTAGGTCTTTGAAGACACCAGCGCTCAGTTCTGCCTCTTATATCTCTGTGCCCTAGCCCCTCATTGGTCAGGGAGCCCTTTATGACATCCTGGACTTCGTGTCGCCATAGGTGTCCATTGTGACCTCATCAGACCTCAGCCTAGAAATGTCCCCTACAGGGACCTGTAACTCTAGCGACTGGCCCCTGATTTTGG
>NW_006335466.1:0-370 GCF_000327345.1 Myotis davidii
ACTCACATCAGGCACCGACTGCTGATCCACAAATCTATGCAGGATTCCTTGTGAGGGTTAAAGGACGGTGATACATGTGATATGCCCAGCACATCTGTGGCCCAGATAGACAAGTAATTGTGGGCTTTTAGTATAATACCACTCACATGAATGTACCAATAAGTTCAGATTAACATTTTGAACTTCTTTTGTTACATATGAGCTATAGAAGATAAATGGCTCCTTCTCCCCCATTACCTAAGCCTGGCGGGTTTGACTGAACTTTCCTTTGCAGGAGGCAAGTTGAGACCCTGTGTAACAGCAAAGGGCCTCTGTAAAGCGGTTTTCCCCAATAGGAAGGAATTCTGAAAGCTGAGGAGTCCAAAGATAC
>NW_006335467.1:0-370 GCF_000327345.1 Myotis davidii
TAGAATAAAGAGCTAGAAATGGAGAGTAGACTGATTGCATCTAGGAAAGTCACAAGTGATTGACAGGCTACATCTAGGAAAGTCACAAGTTGGCTCTGCATCACAAAGAATGGCTAAGAAAAGGACCTAATCTATCAGGCACTTAAGATACTGACTTAGCTTGATTGTCTGCGTTTGCCCATCATTTGAAATTTTTCTAAGTTCTTCTTAAAATTACCAAAAGAAAATTTTGAGTTTGTCAGAAAAATTGTCCTGTACACATATTAATGATATGTGCTACATCAAAGAACATCTCATCTTGAGAAATCAGTAGCATTTATGTCCTTAGTAAAACTATGTTAATTTTTTAAAAAATATGTTTTTATTGATT
>NW_006335468.1:0-370 GCF_000327345.1 Myotis davidii
GAGAGAGAGAGAGAGAATGAGAGAGAGAGATATCAGTTGCCGTCCATATGCTCCCCAAATGGGGATCAAGCCCACAAGCCAGATATCTGCTCTGACTGGGAATCAAACTGGCAGGTGGTGTAGAGCCTTTGGGGTGCAGTTCATAGTAACATGAAGATGTGAATTAAAGTGTAAAGTTGTCTGCCTCCACACATCAGCATACAATGTTGAAATTGTAGAGCAATAATTGATAACCAAAATAATTAATTTCTTGCTAGAAAGGGGCAAGGATGGAGATCAAGGCATAGAGCAGCCATGGGTCCATAGATGTTCTCAAATCCATCTTGCAGCAGTTGCTGGTTGTTTGAGTAGGACCCAGTCCTGCTGTCTA
>NW_006335469.1:0-370 GCF_000327345.1 Myotis davidii
ATGTTTTGTGTGTGTGTATGTGTGTGTGTGTTTTCTCTTTCCATGATATGATTCTGGCTGAGGATTCAGATGCAGTTCTTATAGCATTCCTTTGCCTTCTGTACACAAAGACAGAACACAGAATTTTTATTTTATTTTAGTGGTTTAACAATTAATCATCATGAGGAGGAAAGAAATAAATAATATATGAGCAAACTCCAGGCAGTTAAGAGTGTTGAAGAAATAAGTTTCTTGCTTCCTTCAGGCCCTTTCATAATACTTTACTTCCCCCATTGCCTACCTTGAAAACCAATTCCAAAATGGCAGAAGTATCTATGTATCTATGGGGTAGACAAAGGTAGGTTTATAGTTGTGAGTACGCAAAACAGTT
>NW_006335470.1:0-370 GCF_000327345.1 Myotis davidii
AGGACCCTCCTCCCTGCAAGTGCACACATTTCATCTACTGGCCTCTAGTTATTTATATTAAAAACATCATTGTTTTGCTATCTGAAGGATAAAGCAACCTTAAAATGATATACATTTTTAAGTTGAAAAGGAGATCTAAATTTTAGAAATGGCAAAAGAGCTGCTATTGTGCTCAGAAAATTAGCAAAATTTAATAAGATTTGTAGTGTACAGTTCTAGGTAAGAAGATAGATTGACACAGTAGTCTGTAATTGTTTAAAAAATGAAATAATCTTTGACTCAATAGTGTGGAATTTGGGAATTGATTTTAGGAGAAATAAAAGCATATGCATATATGCTTTTATTTTATGCATAATTATGTATATATATA
>NW_006335471.1:0-370 GCF_000327345.1 Myotis davidii
AAAAAGATCCAAGCCAATTGTTTTGCAGAAAGTCGAGAAACCATACATGCACTCTCCAAATAAAACCATTCTTCCTTCACTTCTCCAACATCTTTCCTTTCAGTGCCATCCAGGGTACAACTTCTGCTCTGAGATCCTGATCTGGGCCAATACCCATTAGACCTTTTCCCAAATTCCATGGATAGACCAAGACGGAGGCCCTTGGCATCTTGTTTAACCGCCTCCATCAAAACAGAATTTTACTTCCATGTGACTGATTTCTCTCTCCCTCCCTGCCCCCATGATCACTCTTCTTTCTTTATTTTTGGCCTTCATCACTACTCACAGAGCTCTGAGTCAGCATCCAACAGTCAATGATGACCTGCCAAAT
>NW_006335472.1:0-370 GCF_000327345.1 Myotis davidii
ATACTTTAATTCCATTTATCCCAAACCTGACTTAAATGCCATCATAATCCTACATATGTTAAACTGAAAAGGATATTGTTGTTATATCAGTCAATATTCACTTAGCTTTACCCACATATTTACTATTTCCTTTCATTTCTTCCTTAATCTCTTAAGCTTCCATCTGGGGTCACTTTCCCTCTGCCTGAAGAACATTCTTTAGTATTTCCTTGGTGCAGGTCTGACAGTGACAAGTTCTCTCAATTTTTGTTGATTTGAAAATATCTTCCTTTCATTTTTATTCTGGGTATAGATTTCTGGTTTGGCAGGGGAAAAAAGTCATTTCTTTGTAGATAACATTCTATTGTCTTCTGGCTTTCACTGTTCTAGC
>NW_006335473.1:0-370 GCF_000327345.1 Myotis davidii
ATATTAGGGTTTCATTATATAGGATGTTCAATTTCCATGGTATTATAAGAAATGTTAATCAGATTTCTTTCAAGAAAAGGTAAGCATTTGTATTTTATACTGGACCCTGCTGTTCTACTAAATGACTTGTAGCTGTGTTTAGGCATCATTCCTACAATTCTTACTTACCTTACAATAGGCAAATAATTTATTAATCTGACTATTAAACTCTTCATGTGCAATTTTGGGGCATAATATCAAACATATGGATAATTTATAGGTATACTGAATTTTATACAAAAATTATTTTTCCACTTGATATATATTCTCAGTTTACCTACAAGAAAGCCCCCGTAATATTGTCAGCTGATTTATCAACAGAAACTTTGCA
>NW_006335474.1:0-370 GCF_000327345.1 Myotis davidii
TTCCCTGTACAAGATGCGCATTTTCCTGGGGCTCTATCATGAAGACTTGCTAGTCAGACCTCAGGGAACTTT
Source organism: Myotis davidii (assembly GCF_000327345.1). Classification (NCBI taxonomy): domain Eukaryota; kingdom Metazoa; phylum Chordata; class Mammalia; order Chiroptera; family Vespertilionidae; genus Myotis; species Myotis davidii. The sequence continues at coordinate 73 of NW_006335474.1, forward strand.
CTAACTTTATACCTTGGCAATCAGAGCATGTAGTTGATTTTGTCTCATTCTTCTATTGGGAAAACAAGTATAGGTAATTAATAGCAAAATGGCACATATATCAATTTTTTCAACTCTATCAATTATATGTTTTTAAATATATCTTTAGAAAATTCTCACTTGTTTGATGTGGCAAGGAACTTAAGAATTTTCTTAGCTCTGGCATAATAAAAAATTGAAAAGGAAAATGATTATCCATCAGGTAATACTAATCATCATTTAAAGTGCTGAAAGTGATGTATGCATTTCACAGAGAGAC
>NW_006335475.1:0-370 GCF_000327345.1 Myotis davidii
CTAATTAGCATATTATGCTTTGATGATTATAGAGAGAAAAAATCCAAATGAGAGGGAGAAAATATTTTGGCCCAAACAAAACCCAGCAAGATAGTAAGATATCACAATATGAGTTAAAACACAAGACAAGATACACAGGATGGACTAGCAAAGACTGAAGAGCTGCACACATCAGTGTGACAGTTTGTAAAGGCTGCCTATGCGCCAGTGCACAAACTAATGTCATTTACACGTGCATCAGGCGATCGATCATGCAGCCTCATGACATTCTTCATGATTGCACCCCGTTTCTTAAAAGGCAGACGACAGCATAGCAAAACAAGCTGGGCTACAAATGTTTTCAATATTTTTTCAGACACATATATTTTTT
>NW_006335476.1:0-370 GCF_000327345.1 Myotis davidii
CCAGGGCCAAAGCATCCCTTTTCCCAGAGGAAGAGACTAGGACTAAACACTTAAGTATAGTGTCTTATCTACCATTCCTTACAATCATCCCGGAACGTCTCAGTCATTATAAAAGTAAACTACGTATTGGGGAAAAAGTGCCTGTCAATGGTGACTCAGTAATAATTTATTGGGTGATTAATACCTTAAGCTTCACCTCCCCTTGTTACTCTCTTATCTCAGAAACTTAGGACCTTGATTAACCACCCCCCTCCCCCCTCCCCCCCACACACACTGGTTTGGTGACTAATTCCAGCAGGAGCCGGAAGGTCTTTCTGTCATCCTCCCGCTCTAGGCATCCGGCTCCTGTGCAGACAGCAGTGAGAGGACT
>NW_006335477.1:0-370 GCF_000327345.1 Myotis davidii
TGGGGGTGCATCCAAGTTGCAATCAGAGGTGCCTAAGGTGCTTTTGCCACATTCACCTTTTATATCCCCTTCTTCCTAGTCCCAGCAACAAGTAACCCTCCAATTTCCCAGAGTGATGGAAAGCCCCATCATAGGGAAGCCCCGCCTCTGCTTGTAATGCCCGCCCATAGGACTCTCAGTTCCTCCCAGGGACAACGGGCCATGTTTTAACATCCCTGAATATTGGAGGTCCCTCTTTGTTTAGCTGAAATCCACCTCCCCTAGCTTCTCCCTATAGATGCCATTGGAGGGACCAAGAAGCAGGGCAGCTTGTAGGTGGTTCCTTCTGAAATGTGTGTAGCAGCAGCATGATGTTGCCAATGCAGTCACA
>NW_006335478.1:0-370 GCF_000327345.1 Myotis davidii
GGGGGATGGATATAGGTCAGTCTATAGCATTAGGCTTATTGGCATTTCATAGTGTTTGAAGCTACTGTGAGCAAAGAACTGGCCCTGTGCAGAAAAAGTTTGTGGGCCCCTAATTTAAGGAAGAAGGGAAAAGGATAGATATTTGGAGGCAACTAGTAAAAAAAAAATTCAATGTTATGTTGGTAGCCAGTAACCCTTAAGGAATTATTCTCACTCATTCTAGGAAGGCAGATTATCTTAATGTACACATCCCATGAATAAAAGGACAGATGTCTGAAAATAAAAACCTAAGTTAGAAAGGAACGTATTGGAATAAAAACATTTCTATACAGTGTCGAGGTCCTGGAGGGCACTGGCTCTGATGTCTGAA
>NW_006335479.1:0-370 GCF_000327345.1 Myotis davidii
CCCAGGTACATGCCCTTGACTGGAAATGGAACCAGCGACTCTTCAGTGGGCAGGCCAGAGATCTAATCATTGAGCAACACCAGCCAAGGCAACACATGAGAATTTCTAGTAATAGAGTTCAGAAATCTGCATTTTAACAAAGTTTGACAACTGGTGCTAGGGACATACAACCCTCTACTGCTTTCATTGTGACACCGACTCAGACACTACTGAGGTTAATATCAAAATCTATAAATGACATTTTAATGGTAAAACTCCTCTTTTATAGAGGGTCCATTGACTTGAGAGGGCTTGCTTAACCCAAAATTTTATTGCCATCTATCTAGTGACTGCTAAAGGTAGGGCTTAACTACTATAGAATTTAGCACAT
>NW_006335480.1:0-370 GCF_000327345.1 Myotis davidii
ACACTTGCTATAGCCAGTCTATATAATATTTTAACCATTCTCACATGTAGTGGTAACTCTACCACCATGATAAACTCAAGACTTTCAGTTACATTTTCCTAAGGACTGCTGTTGTTAAGAAAAGAAATAGGTAAGCCACACACAGACTGGGAAAAATATTTGCATAATGTGTGTCTATGAGAGGACTTGTATTTCTAATATAGTCATACAGCAAGTAACACAAGGGTATGACCTGAGAAAGGTGCCCGTAGGGGAAGGCCAGACAGCATGTTACTTTATAAAACAAGACACAATTAAATCAAGCACAAGCAAAATGATGAAATCAAGAGATGTAGTAAACATGAGATGTATGAGGCTGCTGCCAGTGTAA
>NW_006335481.1:0-370 GCF_000327345.1 Myotis davidii
AAGCCAGAAAAAAATACATGTAGCATGATTCCATTTGTACACAATTTTAGAAAATGCAAACTAATGTATAGTGAGAGAACACGGATCACGGCTTGTCGGAGGATACCGCAGGGAGCAGGGAGCAGGAAGGACTTCTCAGCGTTTGAGGAAACTTTGAGGGTTGTTATGGGCTGCATTGTGTCCCTCCCAAGTTGGGGTGCTAACCCCCAGAATCTCAGGATGTAGCCTTACCTGAAGGCAGGGACCTCACGGGGGTGAGCTGTTAAAATGAGGCCCTATGGGTAGGCGCTAATACGATCTGACTAGTATCTTTATGTAAAAAGACACTCACCAGCAGAGGGACAACCACGTGAGGACACAATGAGAAGGC
>NW_006335482.1:0-370 GCF_000327345.1 Myotis davidii
GGCTCCCAAGGGAGAGGCTCCGGGTGCCTGTGCTTCTCCCTTTAAAGGGTCTCTATCCCTTTCTTCTCCACACGCAGGGGTGGGCAGCTCTACCCCCTGCCCACAGCTTTCCACCATAAACCCTGCCTTCGCGGCAAAACCCGGATCTGAGAAAACAGATAGCATCGGCCACCACTGCTCTGACATCACCGCCTGTGTCAGAAGGGCTCCATTTGGGCATAAATCCTTGCACATTTGAAGCCACGCTCCCTGGAGAGTGGAATTCCTGGGTAAACAGGTCTGGCCCAGGGACACTTTTCAAAGACAAGGCACCGGGTTGAAGTCGACTCCAGGCCACATACCTTTCAATCAAATCAAAGCCACAGCTGCC
>NW_006335483.1:0-370 GCF_000327345.1 Myotis davidii
GAAGGGATGAAGAGAGAAAGAGAAACATTAATGTGAGAAAGATATACTGATTGGTTGCCTCCCGCATAAGACCCAGATTGAACCTGAACCGAGGTATATGCCCTTGACTGGGAATCAAATCCTTGACCTTTGGTGCTTAGGCCCACATTCCAACCACTGAAAAACACTGGCCAGGGCAAACTACCTAAATTTTTAACAGTAAAAGGAATAGACCCCACAATGAGATAGAAACTCACATCTGTTAGAGTGGCCATTATCTGAAAGACAAGAAATAACAAATGTTACCAAAGCTCTGGAGAAAAGGTAACCCTACTGCATTCATGATAGAAATGTAAGTTGGTGCAGTCACTATGGAAAACACTATGGAGTT
>NW_006335484.1:0-370 GCF_000327345.1 Myotis davidii
CCAATACCTAACTGAGATAGCAACCTGAATTCGTTACTTGTCTTTCTTACAAAATTGGATAGCACAATGTATATGCCCTTGGGTGGTACCTTGGAGAATATAATGTAATGAGTTTTATTCAAAACAAAAATTTTACCAAAAGCTTCTAAATTGTTTTGTTTTTAATATAATTAATATCTCTGCCTCATTTTCAGTTTTTTTCTGCCCTAAAGTTGTCAATATGTTCTGTTCTTATGATGTCATCAATCACTTTATCTCCATAGTCTTTTTAATCCCCATATCTGTTTGCATTAATCTGATGACAAACATATCAACATCTTGCTGCCATTAAGAAAATATCTGATGAAACCATTAAAACAAGATTTTTTAA
>NW_006335485.1:0-370 GCF_000327345.1 Myotis davidii
ATTGTGGGAAAATATAAGAAAGAAGAAAGGGGAGCGCGCAGAATTCCGCCATCAGTCAACTGTTGATATATGGGCCTCTTTCATTCTGGTCCTTTTTCCTATGCATTTTTCTTTGTGTGATTGAAGGCACACCGTATGTATCAGTTTGCACCCTGCATTCTTTGCTTGACCAAATAAGTGTCTCCTGATGAGCTTTCAGGCTGTCTTTTTTATTGTCACAGGAGCCCCATAAATTGGGCAGGTCAAGAAGAAGTAACGAAGGATCAGAGAGAAAAGGAAACTAAAGCTCTATGAACTTCAGACAGTGGGCAAGTCTGTGTATAGTCAAATGGCCTGGGCTCTTCAACTCATAAATTATAAGGGGAAAAAA
>NW_006335486.1:0-370 GCF_000327345.1 Myotis davidii
GAAACTCTTACTATGCTTTGAGAACTTTAAGTTGTATTTATATTATGTACACATTTAATGTCTATTTCCCAATAATTAAAAAAGACAAGTCATTTTCCTTTGCTGCTAATAGACATTTCATAAAACAGTTTCATCCCTTTTGCTAATCATATAAGAAACAGATTTCTTGTTAAATGAGGCTCCCTACTCTCTTTTTTTTGGAAACACTATCAGTAATTACCCTTCCCCTTCCCCGAGTCATGTAAGCATTTGGCTTTTTTTTTTAACGAATAAACAATATTTTTAGGGAAATTGTAGGTTCACAGCAAAATTGACCAGAAAGTAGCATGCTCCACATATCCCTCTATATCAGTGATGGCGAACCTATGAC
>NW_006335487.1:0-370 GCF_000327345.1 Myotis davidii
AAGCGCCCCAGCAGGTTGTTGTCCCTCGTCATGGCCCTCTCGCCCTCGAACACCTGGATCAGCACCCCCGGCTGGTTGTCCGAGTAGGTGGTGAAGATCTGCGTCTGCTTGGTGGGGATGGTGGAGTTGCGCTTGATCAGGGCCGTCATCACGCCCCCGGCTGTCTCCAGGCCCAGCGACAGGGGCGCCACGTCCAGCAGCAGCAGGTCCTGCACGTTCTCAGACTTGTCCCCCATCAGGATGGCCGCCTGCACTGCCGCCCCGTAGGCCACCGCCTCGTCCGGGTTGATGCTCTTGTTGAGGTCGCGCCCGTTGAAGAAGTCCTGCAGCAGCTTCTGCACCTTGGGGATGCGGGTGGAGCCCCCCACCA
>NW_006335488.1:0-370 GCF_000327345.1 Myotis davidii
GCAATGGAAAAAAAATCCTCAGGTGAGGATTAAGGAAAAAAATATAATAGTAAACTGATAACTTAAAATAAGAAGAGGAAGATAAAAAATGTGGTAAAAATGTAATACGTATCCGAACCAGTGAACACTGCAAGAGCAGTATCAATGAATTAAGAAAGAATTGTACCACAGGATATTGTATAGGTATATAGAAGTTTTTCTTTATTTTTAATTTTTTGCTTTTGATACACTGGCTGCCTCTCCAAGGCAAGAAATATACCTCCTTCCCCATAATGTTTCTAGTTAATAGAAGTAAAAGTTATGGTTGTACTATAAGAAGCAATTTGGAAATCAACTCTCAAAATATGTTTCACAAGCATCATAAGGGACC
>NW_006335489.1:0-370 GCF_000327345.1 Myotis davidii
CATTTTCATAATTCAGTTGAAAAAAAGCAAACCATTGTCATCCAGGGAATCTCCACAACATGAGAATGAGTTTAGGAGGAGCAAAAGTCTTCCAAATGAAGAAAGGTCAATGAGATAAGGCACTGCTTAACAAATCTTTAAATTTCTCCATTTTGGCAAAGTTTCTAATAAGAAAGCAATAAGTGTAGTGAAGTGTCTCATTCTCACTTTGATAAGCCATTAAAATGTAATTCTCTGTTACTCTTTATTACTGTATATTCCACAAGTGTTGACTATTTTGGGCTTACAGCCACCTTACAGTCAAATCATGAATGCATATAAATAATCTGTTCCGTTTTAACAGAAATCTAGTGTTAAAGCAAAATAAGAT
>NW_006335490.1:0-370 GCF_000327345.1 Myotis davidii
ACAAAGAAATGACAGATATAGACTTAATACACAAAGAAATTAAAGGAGTTATTACAATGATATTACAAATGCTCAAGAAGATAAGGTATGAGCATTTTAAGAAGAGATAGTGAAGATATGAAAAAAGACCCAAGTTTCACTACTAGAGATAAAAATCATATTATCTAGGATAGAAAATACAGTGGTTGGGATTGACAGCAGATTAGATCAGACAGAAGAGCAGATTAGAGCATTTAAAGACATAGCAATAGAAACTTTCCCAAATAAAACACATGGAGAAAAAAGATAGGAAAACAATGAACAGAGCCTCAGTTGGTTGTGGGACAATATCAAATGGCCTACTATATATATACTAGAGGCCCAGTGCATG
>NW_006335491.1:0-370 GCF_000327345.1 Myotis davidii
AAAAAAAAAAAAAGCCTGTTTATAATGACACACAAGACAGAATGGAACAAATTCCTCCAAAAAAAATAAAAAATGGCTTTTTTCAATCACTTCTATTGAAAAACCATTCAGTGGGGTTTAAACAGCCAACCCTCCTCAAGATAATGTTTCACTTTCTTTAACAAGGGAAAGAATTTGAAGCTGAAAAGCCAACTGCTACTTCATTACTTTAATGGAAATCCCCTTGAATTCTATGATCTACTCAATCATAGGCTCATAGGTTGAGTCACACAAAGGTAACAAACGCTGGGAAAGGGTCTGAATGTCATAGTCATTCCATTTCACTTTAGCACCTTAGAACATGTTATTTTAATGTTTCTGGTGGGGTAGG
>NW_006335492.1:0-370 GCF_000327345.1 Myotis davidii
TGTGGTAGTTTGTAATTTTTGAGTAATTGGTCCATTTTATTCTAAGTTGTTAAATTTATGTGTATAGAGATTATAGTATTCCCTAATTATACTTTTGATGTCTGCATAGTCTTTAGTGCTATCCTCTGCTTCATTCCTCAGACTTACAATTTGTGTCTTTTCTCTTTATTCTCTGTCACTCTTGTGAGAGGTCTGTCAATTTTATTGACCTTTTCAAAGAACAAGCCCTTTGTTTTCATTTATTCATTTATTTTCTCTATTGTTTTTCTGTTTTTAATCTCATTGATTTCTATTTTCATCTTTATTATGTCCTAACTTTTGCTTGCTTTGGTTTTATTTTGTGCTGCTTTTTTTTTTTTTTTTTTTTTTT
>NW_006335493.1:0-370 GCF_000327345.1 Myotis davidii
AGATAATGATTTGGTTCTGTCACCTCCCAAATGGTGATTGATTCACTTATCTTTTTATTATTTTTATGAACTCAAGTATTTGAAGGTGTCCGATGGTTTCAATCTGTTGCAACTTATTCTCCTCAGTGAAGCTTGAATTGTCCTATCTTTGGCCAGCGAACAGCTCTTCAAGTTGGCTCCTGAGTCCTTTGAACTTGACCCAGTTGTCTTTGACATCTTTTATTGTTATGACAAGATGTTCCAGGCTCGTTTGCAGCATTCCTAACCTAAAGCCTGAAATCAGTCACAACCAAGCCCTCTTTATCAAAAGATTTTCAGCCCCACTCTTGGTATTCTCTCCAGAATGTGCTTTCTCGCTTCCTGCAACCTG
>NW_006335494.1:0-370 GCF_000327345.1 Myotis davidii
TCTGTGTCTAACATTTTTTTTGTTACCCTTTTGGAAATTAATTGGTCATAGGAACTTGTCATTTATGCACACATGTCTACTGTGTCTAATGTCTAATCAAATCAAAGGCATTTTAGGCAGGGATCAAAGGTACCAGATCTTTCTGAAAGTGGTGACAGAGGATCTGAAAGTATCTAAAAGAGACAGCTAGGACCCCAGGTCACTGTTCCATTCCCTGCAGTTAGGTGAAGGCCTTCCCACACCTGCCAGAAGACTGGAGGATTCTCTGTGGAGAGACTGAGGTTTAGGGATGCTTAGGAATAGATGAAGGTAGGAGTGAAGAGCCTTGATGAAATATTTTGAAAAAACACACCAGTAGGGGATGCATATA
>NW_006335495.1:0-370 GCF_000327345.1 Myotis davidii
TTTGCTCCACAGTGATTTCCATGGTCTTCCTGCATCTACCACTTATGAAGGCGGCATTGGAATATGACCCCCTAGGTAAGCTGATTCATCCGTGTATGTGTTCAGTGGCCAGTTTCAAATAAGACACCCCATTAAACTCCTGCTGTAAACAGCAGGTATTCTAACAAACTTTCTTTCTAACTTCAGGATGACACCCCCAAATTGGTAGATTATGGGCCCAATCATACTGTACTCATTGATTCATTTGGAAAGCATGTTAAGAATGTGCAGAAGACAGCCAGCAGGATATCTGAGTATCTAAAGGTCACTGCTCAAATTCAAAGAGATTTTTCCATCAGAGCAGTTCCAGGGTGAGGGATGGATGATCAGT
>NW_006335496.1:0-370 GCF_000327345.1 Myotis davidii
AAAAAATAGTAAAATGTCAGGTGTGTTGACAGAGAGATGAATTAAGAAGTTATTGCCCTAATCCAGGTTAGAGATGATAGCAGTTAAACCAGGATGTTGGTGATACAGGTGAAGGGTGAGGGTGTGCCGATTGTGAATATATCTTACAGAAAGGTTAGTGATCATGCATCCTGCAAGCCATGTGTAAATAACGCATAAAGTAAATATTCTTTCAAATAAAGTAACTATCATTCTCCCAAATCACTGCACAGTTGCTATATTACTACATTTGTATGTAAGAATTTACAAAGCCACTCTTTTGAGGTTCGATTTTTTGTATCCTCACCGAAGGTTATGTTGTTTTATTGATTTTTAGAGAGAGGAAGGGAGA
>NW_006335497.1:0-370 GCF_000327345.1 Myotis davidii
AGCATATTAGGCTTTTATTATATAGGATGGAAGTTTGTACTTTTTGACCACCTTCTTCTAATCCCCCTTCTCCCATCCTCTGCCTCTTGTAGTCACAATCTGATCACTCTTTCTATGAGTTTGCTTTTGTTTTGTGTTGTTTAGACTCTACATATAAGGAGATCATATAGTATTTCTCTTATCTAACCTACTCACTTAGCATAATGCCTTTCAGATTTCAACCATGTTGTTGGAAATGGTAGGATTTCCTCACTTTTTATGTCTAAGTAATATTCTATTGTATCACAGAATTTTTATCTATTAATTCATCAATGGACACTTATATTGTTTCCATGTCTTGACTATTATAAATAACTAGAGGCCCAGTGCA
>NW_006335498.1:0-370 GCF_000327345.1 Myotis davidii
CCCCAAATATATGTTGTGAATCAGTAATAGTTGTCAACATTGTCATTTCTACTCATACTGGTTTTCTGTTCAATTTTGAAATCAATAGAAATCCAAATCACAGGTTTAACTCTGTTGTTCTACATAAATTACATGATTTAAGAGTAGTATAATTTATTTAGTCTTTTATTAAACTCAGAAGAACATAATCTAACTCCTTTTCCTTATAGTACCAATAACACATCCTAGCAAAATATCTAGTTCATATAAGGTTAAACAACATTTCAATGAGATAACATTGGTGTCACTATAACTTTCTAGGACGCTAGCTAGAATATAAAAATAATGTTTATATGATAATGTCATTTTTGAAATAAAACATTACATTGTG
>NW_006335499.1:0-370 GCF_000327345.1 Myotis davidii
TCCTTATATATTTTGGATATTAATCCCTTATCATAAATGTGATTTGAAAATATTTTACCATATTCCATAGGTTGCCTTTCATTTATTGATTATTTCTTATGCTATGTAGAAGCTTTTAGTTTGATCTTGTCCTACCAGTTGATTTTTGCTTTTGTTGCTTGTGCTTTCGGTGCCACATCCAAAAAGTCATTGCAAAGGCCAATGTCAAGGGACTTTTCCCCTATGTTTTCTTCAAGGATTTATGGTTTCAGGTCTTACTTTAAATCTTCAATCTATTTTGAATGGATTTTTTTGAGTGGTATAAGGTAGGATTTCAGTTTCATTCTTTTGCAGGTAGTTATCCAATTTTCCCAGCACCATTTATTGAAGA
>NW_006335500.1:0-371 GCF_000327345.1 Myotis davidii
TTTTAGAACTATAATAATTGACATATGTATTTGCCCAATCTAAATGTGAATATTTACTGCAGTCTTGTCAACTAAATAACTATAAATGTATAAACATTTAATCATTACCTCACTGTCATGTTATTACCGAGAATCAAAACAAGATTCAGACAAAGAACAATATTCCTTAAATAGGACTTAGTTCCAGAAAATTTATATATTTCCTACTAATAAATTTCACAATTTATAGCCCCATTTTATGCCCCAAACGAACAGGTTTATAAAAATTTCTCTAAAATGTCTAATCAGTATTCTAGGAATGGTGGTAACTTTCAAGGGTAAGATCTGTTCTTACTCAAACAAATTCAAACATGCGTGTTAAATGTTAATTG
>NW_006335501.1:0-371 GCF_000327345.1 Myotis davidii
TGAGTCTTAAATGTCAGGTGACAGCTCTAACTTCACTCTGTACATCACAGTAAATACTGAAAGTTTTGCATAGAAAATGGCCATGAACCAAGCAATGTTTAAGACTGGCTGTTGGAGGAGAAAGACTGTATGTAGAAAGGAGCCCAGTTAGGAGGGCAGGAACAAGACAAGAAGACCTGAACTAGGGCAGTGCGACAGGGGGTGATCTTGGCATCGAGTGGGTAGAGGCGGAGATGCTGGCCAACATTTTATAGTGCACAGGACGCTGTCCACGACAAAGAGCTATCCAGTCCAAAATGCTAATAGTGCCGAAATGGGAGAACGCTGATTTCGAGGTAGAGATGGGGTAGTTTAACTCATCTTCTTGTTTC
>NW_006335502.1:0-371 GCF_000327345.1 Myotis davidii
TATCAACATATGTGTAACTCCAACTATTGAAAATAATCAGCGTTATTAACTGGTATACCTAGTATATATTACTCTAATCTAGTGCTTCAACCCCAAATAACCCACATACCTGAGCAGGAAACAGAAATAAAACACAAGTGATCTCAAGGAGCAACAGTTGAATGTTTACTGATGAGTGCAGAGTGGCATGATGAGATGCAGGGGATGTGAGGCTGCCTCCAAGCTCACTCAGCCCCTTGAACCTCCATTTCTAGTTTGTGGAGAGGATACGAACCCTGTCCCAGAACTCAAATCAGGTTTAAATAAGTAGTGTTTGCAAACATGACTATAAAAGTGCCTGGCATTTAGGTGGCAAGCAATCTTTTTTTTTT
>NW_006335503.1:0-371 GCF_000327345.1 Myotis davidii
TGAAAATAGAGTTTATACTTAAAGTTTGTAAAGCTTCAAGCCATGTGTTTTAAAAAGTCCTATCAAATTAGGAACAGGGACAAAATTTAAGTTACTGAGAACTCAGATATTAATTGTAAAAACCTAGACATATTATTCCACATTCATATCCCTTTCAAAAATGTATCTAAGCTTTTGCTCCACTTTAAAATCCACAATGAATAATGATAGTCTTTACATAATGAGCATGATTTAAACCAGGCAAATAATAGAACTCCAATTTAGGGCCCATACTCTAAGAAAGACTTTGGCCCTGCATCGAAAGATTAGCAAGTAAATGGATATCCATGTTTAAACCAAAACAAAAGGTTCTTAATATGTATACAGCAAAG
>NW_006335504.1:0-371 GCF_000327345.1 Myotis davidii
TCTAGAAGGAAAAAAAAATGGAAGCTCTGGAAAGGAAGGGTCCTGATCTTATCTGATATTTACATTCCAGGGGCTCCAGCGTCTTCATCTCCTCTTCATTAGAAAATACCTCCAAATAACTCCTGCAGCCGAAATGTCACTGAGATCTGACATATCAAATTCTTGCATTTTCTGCGTTGTCTGTTTTGCCCATGGCTCTCTGAACTTTGGCAGGTTTCAACAATTAAGTCAAGTTGATGGCTTCCTTGTATTTTTTATTCCAATCCTATTAATTTTAATAGATGAAGATGTTATTGTGAAGATGAAAAAATTACTTTCAGTATGCTTGTGCAAGTAATTTCCACTTATTGCTTTGTGTAATTTTATTAAAA
>NW_006335505.1:0-371 GCF_000327345.1 Myotis davidii
TGACTGTGTCTACTCCTATGTCTTGATGTGTCCTGAGTGGCTGCTAATGAGATATCAAAGCCACCCTTCTTTCTCAGGTACCATCCTACATCCATGTTGGTAGTTAAAGGATCTACTGGAATGGGTATCTGAATAAATGGTTAAAAGAGTTTCAACTGAGGTTTCCCATCTTCTAAAGCAAAAGGACCTCGCAGGCACTCTACTCACTCAACTCGCTCTCACACTGGTTAGTGGGCCTGCACGCTTCACTCACCCTCCGATAGCCTCCCTTAGGCTCGTGGACAGATTTGAGGATCACTCTACTTCTTTTGCTCCACAAAGTGGGAACTGCTTCACCACTTTGTCTCTCTTTTGATTTAGAGGTTCCCCTT
>NW_006335506.1:0-371 GCF_000327345.1 Myotis davidii
CGCTCTATCCACCGAGCCAAACCGGATTCGGCCTCATTAGACAGTTTTGAACGAGGCAAAAGGAGAAACGGCCCCTTTCCTGTCCCTGTCCCCACCTGTCTCCATCTGGTCTCCCTCTCAGAGGTTCTCCGGATGGTCAGTCACCTGTCAGCAGACACCCTTCCCACGCCCGTTTCTCACGGTGCTGGCCGGTGCCAGGAACACCGAACAGTTCAGCTATTGGACCCGGGGCTGAGTTCTCGCCCCCGCTCTCCCTCACTTTAGCCCCTTGTGAGGCATTGACAAGCTTCCTTCCAGGTCTTTCTGTCACGTCGTATCTCATCTGTGAAGCCTCCCCCACCATCCCCTATCAGTAGCTTTCTCTGGGCTTT
>NW_006335507.1:0-371 GCF_000327345.1 Myotis davidii
CTTGGTTTCCAGCAGAGGAAACTGAAGGTAATAGCTGTCTTTGTGCTCAAGGTCACGGAGGCTGTGTGTTTGTGAAGACAGGTTTCAGCCACGTTGATCCACCACAAGGGCTCGTGGCCTTCGCTAAGCAGAGCTCACCTTCCTCTCATCACAATGTCTCATGAGCATATTTAAATTACGAAGGTATAGAAGGGAAATCCGCTCAGTATTCCCCTGATCCTACAGGGGATTCTAATAATAATGAACCACAATGTGCTTGCTTAAGTGGGCCTTTGTGTGAACATCTAAATATTTAGCCTGTTACATCTCCCTTACAGGCCTCCCCTGGGCTGGACACGGAGTGGCATCACTTATTGAAAGGGCGAGGACTA
>NW_006335508.1:0-371 GCF_000327345.1 Myotis davidii
AAAAAAAAAAAAAAAAAACTAACAGAGATTCAGCTGAAAAGGCTTACAGAGGTGGACAGAGATGTGCTGATGGATAAAATATAAAATATAACAGTAGAATGTATATCAAGATATAAACAAAGATGGAAATGTGAGCAAAATATAAGAAAGAAAGACTTTAAGAGATCAGAGATATAATTAAAAGATTTCAAAAAAAAGGACAGAAGAAATTATCAAACATGTGACAAAACATTTATACAGCACTGAAGAAAGTAAGTCCTTAGATTGAAATGGATCACTGTGGGAGCACTCATTCCTCAAAACCTGCTTGCTGCACCATGTGTTGGGTGCACAGGTCCTGATTCGGCCCTACTACATCAACTGTTGGGTCC
>NW_006335509.1:0-371 GCF_000327345.1 Myotis davidii
CCTACATGCCCCCTACTGGGGATTGAACCAGCACCCCCTGCATGTGCCTTGACCTGGAATCAAACTGGTGACCTGTCGGTTCATAGATAAACACTCAAAGTTTATAATTATGGCCCACATCAGCTGGGCCATAATTATAAACTTTACAAGATTGTGGTCCTATAAAATACAGTCAATAGCCTGAAGCAACACTGTCATGAAACTTTCTCCTAGGTATCAAGGCAAGATGAAGAAGGAAAATATTGACTAACATGAATCTTCATAGTTTTGATAAAATTCCTTAGCTAGCTGTAACTTTATCACTTTTCCAACCAATCTACAACTCCACCAATTATAACAGACTAGAGGCACAGTGCATGAAATTTGTGCAC
>NW_006335510.1:0-371 GCF_000327345.1 Myotis davidii
ATCAATGAAAATTCTGCTATGTAAGATGTATGATATTTTGCTGCCTATGTTTTCTTTTATATTTTTTATGGTTTTATGATTTACATTTAGGTCTTTTATTCATTTTGAGTTTTTTCTTGTGTAATAGTAACTTTTAAGTTTCTGAATCTTGACTTTAGGAAAATTAATTGTATGAGGACTCTGGAGTCAAAACTCCACAATGAAAGGACAATGGTAATAGGCAGTTTCAGGAAATATGTTGTGGTTATAACCGTCTTCTAAAAAACTTTAAGAGACATAGGGGATATTTTGGTCTTTTTTTGCTAATCCCATCATTTCACAGATAAGGATTACGTACCAAACCAGTGATCTTTGCGGGAAAATATAAAAAA
>NW_006335511.1:0-371 GCF_000327345.1 Myotis davidii
CCATTCTTAATGTTCAGGTGAGGGGTGAAGGGGCGTGATGACTATAAAAGGCAAGCAATCGATATCTGGGGTTAGACAAAGCTCTGTAAGCCAATCTGCAAGCCAGAGCAAAGCTCCCCGTGTCCTTAGCTGTAACCTTGGCACATGAAAAGCGACTTCCATTCCATTTTACCAACGTTTCGGTCAAAGATCAATTGCCATTGTAATTATATCATATATCACAGGACGGGGAATCAGGGAGAGGGCAGGCCCTCTAAACTAATACATATCATTAGCATTTAAAGAACACGAAAAACAAATTGAACATTAGTCCTTATGTAACTCTTTTTTCTAGAGCAAATAATTTTCCAAATTAAAATGAATAAATTAAT
>NW_006335512.1:0-371 GCF_000327345.1 Myotis davidii
TTCACCACATTATTGTCTGTGTCCCTGGGTTATGCTTATATGCATATAAGTTCAATTCAAATATTACTTACTTAAGCATGACTTTTATCAGAGGTCCACTTAGACACCTGTTATCCAATTTGGAAAACATGCTTATTTCCAATTTAAAGTTTTCATAAAAAGCAGACATTTAAATATTGTCAATAACTCCAAGCATCTTTCCAGATGATATGATTTTTCCCTCTACTTTTCTCTAATATTGCATAGTAGATTATACTTAGTTATTCATCTTGAATTACCTTTCATTTCTTGGATAATTCTATTTGTGCACAATGCACTGCTTGATTTAATAATGGATTTATTAACCCTTTGTGGTCCAATTTTATTTTTGG
>NW_006335513.1:0-371 GCF_000327345.1 Myotis davidii
ACACACACACACACTCACACACACGTGCACACACATAGCATTCTTTTTTCCATATAGTCATTTGTTTACGCTCACTCCCATGTTTACTTTTTGTTTTGCTTGTGATTTTTTATTATGTCTCAGACCTTCCTTCTGGGATCAGTTTCCTCTTCTTAATGCATATCCTTTTGTTTCTATTATTGAGCAATAGGTATATATATTTACACAGAAATATATATGTGTAACATGTATGTATGTGTAATATGTGTAGGTAATACATAATGGGTAATATGTGCATGCATGTGTGATATGTGTATGTGATGTGTTACATGTATGTGTGATGTTACAATGTGTGGTTTGTGTGTAATATGCATATTTATGTGATATGTGTG
>NW_006335514.1:0-371 GCF_000327345.1 Myotis davidii
CCCCCGGAGCCCCCCTTCCCGTTGCTGCCCTCCAGATGTTCTACCTGCCTCAAGAACCGCATCTGCTGCCCCAGCCCCCATCCAGGCTTCGACCTTCATCCTGCCTTTGCCTGGGCAGAGCGGGGACCAGCTCTGTGTGGACATCAAGAGCACCCGTGGGCCATTATTACTCCTGCTCTCAGACCCTGACCAAGGTGAGGCCCTGAGCAGTCATGTTCCAGAGAAACCCTCTGCAGTCAGTGCCCAAATCGAGCTAGAGGCAAAAGCCCAGAAGAGGAGGCCAGGACTGTTTGAGGGGCATATGAGGCTGCACGGGGTCACACAGGAGTGACTGGGCCTTGGCAGACAAGTGGGGGTTTACTAGGGAGAGG
>NW_006335515.1:0-371 GCF_000327345.1 Myotis davidii
AAACAATTTGACCCTTGGAGGAAATAAAAATGTAGATTCAGCTAACAGTCGATATTATGGCTATGCGTCCTTTCCCATTAAGATGAAGCAGTAAACTTCTAACAAGGACCGTATGTATGGACCAGAGCACACAGATATGTACAAGAATATGTGGCCTCAGGGAGGTAGCACAGGTAAAGGTCAGAGAAAGAAAGCGGCCTCGCAGACATCAAGGAAATCACCACTATTTACAGACAGCCAGACATTTCAAATAGGAGCATGGATCTCAGAGCCACTTCAAAGGAACTGGTCAGGAAATAGGCAAATCATGAATCTGAATACTTCTGAGATTCCGGAAATTCAAAAGCAGAGCCTTCAGATATTTGCATTAA
>NW_006335516.1:0-371 GCF_000327345.1 Myotis davidii
AAAAAGCCAAAACTCATAGACACCAACAATGTGAACAATATGGTGGTTATCAGAAGGAAAGGGTGGGATAAACGGTAAAGAGGTTCAAATATATGGTGACAGAAGATCATGATAGAAATGTACACTTGATACCTATATAATCTTATCAACCAATGTCACCCCATAAATTTAATAGTAAATAAATGGTTCCAGGTGGAAAAAAGCAATGTTTTGTTAGTCTTAGCATCCCCGAGGTTTTATGCAGTATCTAAGTTACAATAATTACTGGTCAGATTCCAATTGAAGAAAATAATAATGTAGAATCACAGATAGTTCTTAGTAATGGCTCTTTGGTTTTCATATACATTTGAAATAGTCTCTGTCAATTTTGA
>NW_006335517.1:0-371 GCF_000327345.1 Myotis davidii
CATAGTACCCTTTTATTATATAGGAGGATTGTATTATTCTCCATAAGAACATCTGTAAACCTACTTTTGCCCCACCCTTATATATACAGATAGTAAAAAATCAGCTTACCCATAAATAACCTCAATTTTATGTATTAATACGTAAGTATATGCTCTTGTAAGTCTATATGCCTATAAATTTAACATGGGAACATTGATTCCTCCTCATTGGGGGTTGTAGAAGCTGACACCCAAATGCCTGGTTTGGATATGATCTTTTCAAGTGGTCTCTTATGATCCTCCCTCCCCTGTGAATCTCTGACATCCATTGAATCCTATATAATAATGCCCAGTGACTGAATGGTGGAATGACCAGAATGACTGGTCGACCA
>NW_006335518.1:0-371 GCF_000327345.1 Myotis davidii
CTATGTTTGCTCTACCCTCTATCATATATATTAAGTACCAACTTAATGGGTTATTTTTATCAAGGGAAGAATGTTAGCATGGCCAGTAACGATAAGTTATAAGATCTTTTTCATCTTATAAATGTGAACTATTTACATTCTTGTTAAAACGTGATACATTTACATGTGGGAGAAAAGAGTACAGAAAAGAACATTAAAATCATCTGTAAGCCCTCTGCCTGTTGTCCTCTTGGTATTTTATTACATATTGTGTACTTAAAAAAATTAGGGTTTTGATAATTAGTTTAATTGGGAGTACTTTAGTTTCAGAATGGACAGTGTCAGATGCTTTCATGGTTTCATGACAAAACTAAACTAAATTGGACTCCTAT
>NW_006335519.1:0-371 GCF_000327345.1 Myotis davidii
TTTTGCATTCAAACACACTCGTAATTAAAATTTACTGAGGGCTTTTACATATTCATGTGTTTTTTAAAAAGAGAATGTCCAAGATATTTTCTGCATTCCCAAATCAGACCATTATTCAGTAGTCTTAATACCTATTAAGGAAATAATGAATGCTCACAATCAGAAGCATTTTTTTCCTGTTTTAGAAAAGCAAAATAAACCATCATTAGGAAAACAACAACAACAAAAACTAGAGTGAGAAAGTGTGGTTCAAGAGATATATAAAACAAACAATAAATAAGCTAAAAACACAGTGACCAAGTCATGGGCCACCCACAGCTTACCAGGGACTAGTCTGTGCATTCATTTGGAGGAGAGAGACCCAGCAGGGG
>NW_006335520.1:0-371 GCF_000327345.1 Myotis davidii
TGATGGCCAGAGGGAAGGAGTGCTGGGGTCTGGGAAGAGGTGGGTAAAAATGGGGACATCTGTAATAATGTTAAAAATAGTTAAAAATTATGGTAATCATTTTAAAATATTCCTCAACAAAATATGAACAAATGGAACCCAATACATATAAAAAGTAGTATGTACCATAAACTAGAGAAGAAAAAAGGCCACCAATATCCACGCTATTTAACTAGAAATAAAGGAATAGAAAATGTCAAAAGTAGTAGGATAAAATAATACACATAAAAGCAGAAATCAATGATGTGAATAAAAAGGAGGCAATAGAAATCCATCCAAAATGGGTTAATTTAAAATACTAATGTGATTTTAAAATATATGGTGCCATTGCT
>NW_006335521.1:0-371 GCF_000327345.1 Myotis davidii
CCTGAATGATCTGGGCGGCCAACTCAGGAGTTCCGTGCTTCAGGTCATGCCCATTGATGGCGAGCACGCGATCATTGCTGCTGAGCCTCCCGTCCTGTGCAGCAAGTCCCCCTTCCAGTAGGTCAAGAATAAAAACTCCTGGCTCATCTGTCCTTCGTACAAGTTTGATGCCGAGCTGCTCACCATAGTCTCGTTTATAAAGAACCACACTGAAAATCTCTTCTCGTGGAGAGTTCCCATCAGAATGGCTATTCACTCGGTTACCGAAGCGTCTCTCTCGAAGCACAGTGAGCTGTAGGGTGCTGCAGGGCTGTGAAAGGACAGCCCTGGCATAGTTGTGCGACACATTGCTAATATCATAGTTGTTGACC